>NC_092825.1:146646375-146946375 GCF_039878825.1 Excalfactoria chinensis
GCTTGGAAAGTTCATATGAAATTCTGTTCTAGATCCCTCTAAATGAGTGCACTTGCACTAACCACTGTGCTTTGAAACTATTCCACACCCCCAGCTATGAGAGTAATAAAAAAAGGAAAAAACCTGTCAAGGGGTCAAGAGGATTCTCTACTTGAGAACCTAAAATAAAAACTGGACTGATCTTCTAAAAGGCATGCTCCAGATACCCTGCCTACAACAGTGTAGATTTGCTCATCTCTTTGTTATATTCTGCTCTGTTTAATGAGCTCCTGAGGAAGTTACTGTTACTGTATTTCTGTGTTGTGTTCAAATTTAAAATGATGAGTCAAAATAGATCAAAGCCACTGACAGATAAGTGCTCACAACATCTCATTTAGAACAGTTGTTTTCCTTAAACAAAACTGATTCAGATCTTGTGTAGTAAATAAAGCGAGCTCCACAAATCTGCTGTTCCAGGAAGGCTTTTTCCAGGATGACTCCATGGTATTTGAAGTCCTGTCTGCTCCTCCTAGACGTCAATGAGTCTCATTCTTCTATGGACTTTAAGCAAATTTCCTCTAGAAAACTCCTTTGTAGTTTCCTTTCCTGACTGGTTTTTCCTCTTGAATACTGTTGAATACTGAAATATATCCACTAGCCAACATCCTTGTTGTATTTACTGGCTTCTGGGAATTATCAGACATACAAAACTTGTAAGCCTCATTGCCTTGCAGAATCAGGTCAAACACTAGTATCCCACTTTGTGATCAACGGGGCATTCTCCTTGTCAGCAAGGAAAAGATGAAAATGAATTAAACATGTAAGATCCAAGAGAGCTGTCAAGTTCTTTCACTCCTTTCATGATTGAATGAATGAGGTTAAAGTAACCAACTGACAGAGTAAATATGATGTGGTTTCTTGCCAACACAGGGATTTCCAACAGCAATTTGGAAGCACTTGTCCTGTCAGGAGAGGCTGAGGGAGTGAGGCTTGTTCAGCCTAGAGAAGAGATGGTCATCAACCACCTGAATCAGCTCCTTGTACCTACAGGGAGTACAGCAAGGAGACAGAGCCAGATTCTTCACAGTGGTACATGGCAGGAAAACTAAAGGTAAGATGAAAAAAGGGAGAGGCAATAAATAAACAAACAAAACAAAAAACAACAACAACAGGAAGAAAGAAAACACCAAAAATCACCACTGTGAACACTGTGAAGATAATCACCCATTAGAGCAGGCTGCCCAGAGAGGCTGTGCAGGCTCCAGCTTTGGAAGATCTCAGGCCCAGTTGGATTAAGTAATGAACAGCATGGTCTAAGTTTAGGGTTCACCCTGCTTTGAGCAGGATGGGATGAGACTTCCCATGGTCTCCTCCTGCCTTACTGATTCTGTCTTTTAAGAGCACAGTTGTTTTCAGGTTGTATTGTATCACAGGCACAGATGTGGTTTTGTGTACAGAACATGAATTACAGAAATATTTACCTTTGAAATCACAGCACTGGTCACCACAGGACATAGAAAAAGACCTTGTATTTTTGTAACAGCAACACGTAAGGAGAGAAGAAAGTTATATTTACATCGTCTGCATTTACTATTTTAGATATATAGCACAGGTGCAACCAAAAATATCAAAAGTTAGGGGTTTATGATATTTGTATAATCATCAGTAAAGACAGATTCTTCCAGTAAGTGAACAGAGTATCTATTTTGGGTTCATAAAGATAGGGCCAATGTCTCCTCAATTTTCAAACTGGGGGTGACACTGATTGGGATGTATATACAGATATAGCTATAGTTCTCTGATTCCTCTCACACAACTATTGGCTATATATGGGCACTGTTATTTTGATCAGCAACTGGTGATGAGATGTAATGTGTTCCCGTTGGTTGTTATATTTTCAGCTGTATTGGAGAGATGTGAGTAACATGTTTATTTCGTAGGTCAGTAATTTGTAGATTGCATTCCACAGCACTTTCTACATGCTATTAGATTTCCCCTTTTTGTGCTGGATGCCTTACAGTGTGGCCTGTTGAGAATTTAAATTTACGATGAAGATACTTTTAAAAAGACAAAGAAACTCTACATGCACAGATAGCTTTAGAAGGCAAATGGAATGTGCATGTGTTTGTTTTAACCCCCTAATGTAAACACATACATTCTGAAATGTATTTTAGTCCTTTAAGAAGCTAAGAGCAGCCCTCAAGATCACATGACAAGCAAAACATTTGTTAATCAGAAAAATTACAGCCTATTCATACGTACTGTTTGATTATTTCCACTCTGACCTCAAAGATCCCATTGTTGATTGAACTAGTTATAGTAACTTCTATTTATTTTTACAACTAGCTATTATGAGTGCAAACTATCCTTATCTCCAAGTGATTGATAGGCACATTAAGAAGCTGTTCAACAGGTTGCTAGGTTTGAAGAAATGCTTAAATCATGATTAGTTATTCCTTATCAGCTAAGAGTGGGCACTAAACTCAGATAAATACATGGTGGCAAAAATTAAATTTTCAAGTCAAGTGCTCTCACTATTTTCTGTTTGCTATTGTTAAGCAGTGGTGCTACAGTTTCCCTTCAGTTTTAGTTAAGGAGCATTTGCGCTTTCTTAGCAAACGAAGTTGAAGTTGTCATGTTAGTGTGCTCAGGAGGGCTGAAAATCTTGTTCAATGATAACTTCCATCTGGGCCTCTTGTGTAGCTTTAGTAAGTGGAGAACTACGAGTTATAGAAAGATGTATTCACAATTTCTTCCATTAAACATTTGACATAAGTAACTTTCCTGGGTGATTTTTTCTAACTGTGGAGATGTTAGACTTATTCAAGTTCTTACATGGGGATTTATAGCTTTATTTGTCCTACCCAGAATAATGTTTATATTAGCAATTTAGTGAAATCTGCCTATATAAGTCTCCAAAAAACTCAGACATTTTGGGTACATTTCTACCTTTGCCATACAATAAAGGTTACTCCAGTGCGCTTTGATGAAATTTGTGAGGTCAATATATGGGATGATGCCTGACTTAAATGACCAGAAAATAAAATAGAACTCAGTTCCTAAGTTCCTGTTTCTGGAAAAGGGAGCTGGAAAATTCTGAGCCAGCTGTCTCAAAGGAGGGCTGTTCTAAGATATTTGTCAAAATGCACTCTATGCAGTTCCTACTCCCTGAACTGTATTTGTAAATAAAGTCACACAGCATGAACTGACAACCAAATTGCAGGAGACTTTCTGCATGCAAATTCTGCCAAAGCAGAATATTTCTTTCTCCAGTTTAAACCACAACTACTCCAAACAAACCTTTGACACAACTACACGGCAGATGAAAGCAGGGACATAGAATTAAAGCAAATATATCAACTGAAAAGTGTAAAATGTTTCTGTTCCTTTCTATCCACATCCTACAAAGGGTGAAGGGGCTGAACTTTTAATCCAGTTTACACTCAAGTTTATGTGAAAGAGGAAAGGTAAAGTCAGTTTTCAGGAGGTTCTGAAGCTAGGAGATGCTCCATCAAGCCTTCAACAACTTTCAATTGCACAAGTAGCAGCAGCCCTATAACTAACATTTTGCTGTCTCAAGTGCAAGAAGAGCTCTAGCTGTTCTGCCCAGCATGGAATCCCCCTGCCAGCGTTTGATGTAGAAATAGAGCAGGCACAGTCACCTTCATAATACCAGCCTTATGCTACCCAAGGGGATTTCCTTTCATGGACGGAAGATCCATCTGCCTTGCAGGCAAGTTCTCCCATTGCTTTGCACTGGAGTAGCACAGAGGGTTGAAAATGAGGACTCCAGTGTAACCCCAAATACAGCCCCAAAAGGCAGAAACCTGATAGATTCACAGGTTTCACTTCGGAAAGAGGGGTGGGGATCAGAGGAATTAATCTCCTGCAGCTTTTACACTGTAGAGAAATTCAATTTGAATGACAAACCATAGAATCATGGAATATCTTGAGCTGGAATAACAAGAGTTATTGAGTCCAACTCCTGGCTCCAAAGAGGACCATCCAAAATTCCAACTCAGTGACTGAAAAGTGTGGTCCAAACACTCCTGGATCTCTGACAGCTTCTGGTGCAGACCCCGTCCCTTACCCCCAGCTGCCCCTCTCCTGACACAGCTCCACGCCATTCCCTTGGGCCCTGTCGCTGTCACACAGAGCAGAGCTCACCTCCACTCCCTGTGAGGAGCTGAAGCCACCATGAGGTCTCTCAGCCTGCACTGCTCTGGCCATGGATGGACAGAAATTCTAATGATCATTAAACAAACAAACAAACAAACAAACAAACAAATAAATAAATAGAAGAAGCAAAAGCCTCTTCAAAACCAAGCAAATACACTCTCAAGTGCCAAGAGACTCTGTACAGCAAAACTATCATGTAGACCAGGGTCAGGAATCACTGAGTTATGTGGCTGGTCTGTGATGCTAGCAGTTTTGTAGGCAGCCCCTGTTGTTGGACAGTCCAAGTGCCTGAGTGTCCATATACAGGAGGAGCTGACTTTAAATCAGTCTGAAGTGTAGTCTGAATCAAAGTTTGCACTTTGCATCTATGGCCCCTCAGCAACCTCATCTACTCTGCCATCTAGTCTGTAAAAATTAAGTTTTGTTAACAGACTTTCAAGTTATCATCTCCTTAGTGTTTTATGTTTATCTTATGCTTCTTTGCGTTTACAAATGTAAAGTTAAGTATAGGTGGGACTGCAGAATCAAGGCAGTATTTAATTCTCTCCTGAGAATTCAGTTTGCAATCACTTGCACTGTTAACACAGGATGAGTTAATGTTCTCAGTCTAGAGGCCTGTGCACTTGTCATCTTTCCATGTGGCATAAAATAACATTTGGACCCCTGAATTGTAAATGTCTTTTTCATGCTGTTAGTCTGCCCACCTAAGAGACATACCACCTTAAAGGAAGGAAGCTTCACAGGGAAAACACGGATGCAAAATCTGCCTTAAGGAAATAAGTGGGTGGCAGCATGTAATTAATAGAAGAAACCCTCCAGAAACTACTTGCTACAGACAGAACCAGTCTTTGCAGGAGACAACCGTGACAAAATCCAAACCTTAATCTAATTTTTGTGGTATGCACATCTGAAAATAAATAAACAAAAGCAATCTTAAGAATACCTCTCCCATTCAAGTCAGACTAGAACCTGATATGGCCATGGAACAAAGAGACTGTGAATTGCATGGTTTTGATATGACAAATCTACCTGAAAGTCGCAGCTCCTCTTGGCTGCACTAGCCAAAGGACTGTGAAGCGTTTGGGGTGCTTAGGTTGTCTTTGATGTTGTATGAGACCCGAGCTGCTTCATGAAGTTTTGTGTCGGCCATCTGGTAGGCTGTAATAGCTTCATAGACTTTTATAAGAGGGCTGACCAGTAAGTAATGCCTCCTACTTCATAGTGTTGGCCCACCGTGTCACAGGTAAATGGCAATAAAGGATGAACCTTCCCACCATTATTCCCTTACAGTTTGTTTCCAGATGACAGACGGCAGCAGAGCGGCAGTCTGACAAAATGGCGACTGACATGGAAGCATGGAATAAATGCATGTCATTGAATTCCTCCTTGGAAAAAACCTGTACCCACTGTCATTCAGCAGTGCTTGCTGAACGTCGATGGAGACCAAACAGTGCGAGCACAGCGGGGCAGTGGGTGGTGTGTTTCAGCAGTGATGTGTTCATAGCAGCTGTGAAACGGGGTCACCTCTGCTGAACATTTTGACAAGCACAGCATGCAGGCTCTTGTTCATCACTGGTGAATATGCATAGCTAATGGTGGTGACTGTGTTGCAAAATAGTGCTTTGTAGCTGAGAATTTGCTCTAACAGCTAGTGTTCTTGTGCTCTTTGTATCCGTTGTAGTTTCCATGGAAATAAATAGGAGGCATTACTTTCGGAGTGACCTACATACATTCATCAAAGGAGCCAGGAAACAAGAGAATATGAAGTCTTAGCAGCCTGATTGGAGTAGTTAGAGGTCAAATGCACTATGGAATACGGGAAAACAAATAACTGGTAAGAATAACAGTTCACAAAGTGAACTGGATAGCAGGTAGACCTCGGCAAGCTTCATCCCCCATTTGCCGCGCTCTGAAAAGTAAGTATGGATCCCCTGTGAGCTCCTTGGCTTAGGTGCAAGCTCCAGCCACATTCTTACTCCAGAAGGGCAAAACAGGGGTACGCACTGCACCGGCTTCTAGCTGCTTTGTAGCCCCTGCTGCCTCACAGCAGAGCTCAGTGCTCCTAACCGCAGCCAGAGATGGAAACTGCCCCCCAGCAGAGCAGAGCTGAAGTGTTGAGTATCAGCCCCCCTGACCTTACCGAATGAACAGCTAAGTGAGGGCTCTGCCCTCAGGCTGTCCCGTAAAGACCACGAGTAGGTGAAATCAGCATTTAAAGAACTCTTTCAAATGTATCCTACAGATATGGAAATCTGAGTGCTTCTGGTAAGCACCCAGTCCTACAGAGTGATCCTACGCTGAAAGGCAAAGCCTCTGTGTCCTACCTTATTGTAAATAGGCTGCATCAAATGGTCTTGTCCTTGAGAGTAGCTTGAACGTGGCCAGTAACAATACAGAGTGAATCTTGGTGTAATACATCTACGGGCAGCCCTCCATCCTGTGGGCAGCTCAGAGATAAGCCCGCCTAGAACAGAGCCTAGAGGTGAGTGCACACGTGCTGCCTTCTCCAGGTCCTTCCAGGAGGACACACTATAAGGTTGGTGACTGAAAACATCTGGTGCTCGGGTCTTCCCTGCAACAGCAGATCACAGACACAACCGTCCACGTCCCACACAGCTCTGAGTCCTTCCAAAAGCTCCAGGCACTGCTTGTTCTACCCCATTACCCCATTCTCTCTCTCTCTCTCTCTCTCTCTTTTTTTCCTCGCAGTGATTTAGAGCCATTGAGAGCACAATTGCAGGCATTTCCCAGATGAGGAAAGATTGCTCTCAGTTGCTTATCATCTAATAAAATGTAACAGTGGTGTGGCCTGAAATTTCACAGGTGTCTTATCTATCTCTGCAGGGTTTTCTTTCTATTCCCCTGCTATTTCTGAAAGGATTTGGGCCATTATGGCACGTAAAGCAATTCTTGAGATTTTATTTTAATAGTCTTGGGTTCCCATGTTTTCTAGCCAGTCCTTTTAAGTCCAGCACTAACAGCAAAGCCAGTTTTGTGCCTTCCCCTGCCACCATAAAAACCTATACAAAGTCAGGCAATTAGAAAAATAAAAAATAAAAACTTGAGATGCACACCTGCCAAGGAATTTTTTTGGTTGCAGTATCTGAAGTCCTGCACAGTCAGTGAAAACACTCACACTTCTCACAGTCCCCTACAAGTGACTGTGCCGCACAGATATCCTGGGTATAGAACGCACGCCTGGGCAGATGTCTACTTCTGGATCTCTGGTGCAAGAAACCTGATTGCTGCTGGAACCAAGGCAGTGGGAATCATAGAATCATAGAATGGTCTGGGTTGAAAAGGACCACAATGATCATAGAGTTTCAGCCCCCCTGCTATATGCAGGGTTACCACCACCAGACCAGGCTGCGCAGAGACACATCCAGCCTGGCCTTGAATACCTTCAAGGATGGGGCATCCACAACCTCTCCGGGAAACCTGTTCCAGTGTGTCACCACCCTCTGAGTGAAAAACTTTCTCCTAACGTCTAACCTAAACCTCCCATGTCTTAGTTAAGAAGATTCTGAGCTGTGAACTGAAGACTAAATCAGATCAGGAGGTCAGAATGGGATCTGCTGGAAGGAGATGTTTTGTGAGATGGATCTGAAGCAGGGGACAGAAACCTAGACTGGCTAGGTGTGGAAATGGGGAGCAATGACTGTATATGGAAAATTGGACTTGAAACTGGGACCAGACAGCTAGCTAGCTGAGAACAGCTGCTGCATCTGTACTTACTTGCTCTGCAGCATATCTCAGAGCCCTCATTTCCTGGTCATCTGAATTGTTGGGCCTGTTGGGGCATGCTGTGACTCCCATACAGCATACGCATCCAGGTTTCTATCCTAGCATGGAGCTGGGGCATGACTAAGTGTACATCCAGACATGGGAACTAGGAAGAACTCTGAGGTCTAATGATGTAAACACAGACAGTATGTCTAGATAAGGAGCTTGAGAAAGCAAGACAATGACTACATGACCAGGGCTTGCTAATGCAGACAAGCAGTTTGGGCATGAGGGAGAGCTGGATGGGTTAAGAAGAGACAACAGGATGAAGCGTCAGAGCTGGGACACTCTTGTGGCAAAACTGTGGGAGAGGGAAGCAAGCTGAGGAGTGACACAGGGTGGACCAGGGGGCAGAGCAGACTTGGTGTAGTTGCACAGAAGGACTGTGGGCTGGGCACTATGGCAGACGGTACCTGACAAGATCCAGAGTGGAGCTGTGTGACCAGGCTGGGACATAACAAGTCCTGGGAGAGGGCTGGGACTGGTTACAGAGGGAGCTGGACATCAAAGTGAGAGGGTGGATGCAACTGGTACTTCTGATGTCCACAGCTCATTTAATTCCATCAGTTAATCCTCATCTGACTTGTGAAAAGCAACCAGACACTGTAATACAACCTGTCCAGTAGAAAGATACTTGATGGTTGTGATTACCTGCCTGGTTGCGATACTATAAGTAGAACTTTCTTGCTAAACTAATGTATATTTTTGCATCCAGCTTAATTATGATTACTTGGGTCAAGGAGCCTGTTTTATTTCTAGGCCTAGCCTGAAAATACCGAAGATGTATTCTTTCACTTCTTTGTTATATTTAAAACACAGGTCAAGCTTTTGGCAATTTCTCTGCTTGTCTGCACCCAACCTCTTACAGCTTTCTTAGATAGTTTTTTTTCTTTATGCTGCTCACATTATTTTTTCTCTTTCATTTCTCTTTACTGTGATGCTTTAAGATTCAATTCTTCCTACCACTTAAAACAAAACCCTACTAGTCCGAGGAGTTTCTTTTAACACTGACAAGAGTAACTTTCCCAGAAGCATTATGCTGAAAGCTTCAACCCCTTTTTGTGGCATCACACCCTTATACATGTCAGTTATAGTCTTTATTTTGTCTCAGACAGGATTTTCAATAAAACTGAAATGTAAATACCCAACCTCTGGACTTTATTCCATTGCATTTTTTTCTAGGTACTCTAGAGAGTCTATCTGCTTCTACAAGTCCTGCTCAGGCTGGTATCCAGTTTGCAATTCTTGTACTTGAAAAAAAAAATAATTGTTTCCCAGCAATGTGCTTGCCAGGCCCCTTTTAGCAGTGGAAATAAGTAGTTTATGATCAGTTTCAACTAGCAAAAATTCCAATAAAGCTTTTTTACACCTCGTGGCCTGAGATCAAGTCTTCCTTCTCTATTTGAGTGCAGTGACATTTCATTTCTATAAGTACCCATGACACATGATCCACTGCATTGCTGTTTGGCTGGTCTCCAACCAGCCAAGCCAGTTTTGCTGTGGCTTGTTTGCTGCTGGTGGAACAATTTAATCCTGAGTTTTCCTTATGCTGAGGGGATTGGGGTACCAATGTGGTGGGAGAGAACAGAAGGAATGCAGTTGGCCTGATGTAGCAAGGAAGGAAAGGACAAGCCTCACTCCTGTTGCTGTCTTGGGAGAGTAAATGGTCTTTCTGGTAGCAAGATGGTGAGATGGCTTTGTTTAGGGTAGACGTCCACTACTCTGTCAATAACTACTGGGAAATATGGGGGAAGGATTAGGGAAGGAGAGTGAGTTTGAACAAAGGGATGAATTTTCAGGTAGCTGCAGAGATAAGAAGAGATCCTTCATGACTGTACAAAGATGCCTTGATCAAAGGCCCAAGAGACCTGTAGCTCCCAGTCACTTCAGTGTTGATGAGTGGCAGCTTTTGTCTAGGTAAGCTATGGAAGTGAGGGAACCAGGCTTGCACCTCTAGGTTGCTAGTTTGTTGGGTTGTTTGTCTTTTTTGTTTGTTCGCTGTTGTTTTAATTGCAGATTGTAATCCTATCTCCAAGTTCAATCACACTGTTTGAAGAGGTCTGAGCCAGTCCTATCAAACAGATGTCTGTAGATAGCTTCCTTTTGCACTTAAAATCGTAGTGTCTAGATTTTGCAAGTCTACCTACCATAGCAGTCACTGTCTTTTAAAGGCATCAGGTGACACAAATCCAGTGTTCCCTTCATGAAGTCTTCCTGTCCCAGGAATCTTTGTACCCTGACATGTCTGTCTGGGTAAGACTACTGGCGATATCATAGTGGTTATACCAACAGCAAGCTAACATAAAATGTCTTGTGGGCCTTGCAGTCCCTGGGAAAATAGTGCTCCCACACACCTAGCACGCAAAAGCTGGCTACCACCATTATTATTTGTAATGAGAAAAAGCACTACTGTTTTTAAGCTGATCATAGAAGTATCGATAGAAGCAGGGCAGTACTAGCCAGTTGGTTGTCTACACTATTATGTGGGATTAGGCACCTAAAATCTACTAAAGTCTGTGCTTTAGAATCTATAGAAGTCTTAATTTAGATGTAGAAAATTATATACAGAGAAGTATGATGGCTAGTATTTGCCTCAGAATCCAGACCAATATTTTATGCTTTCAAATGGGCTGTAGCCATACTGTGTGTTTAAATCAAGTTATCTCTTTGGAATGTGCAGATGAACAGTTTTATAGAGGATTCCACTTGAGTACTGCTAAAATACTATTGTCATATTCTCTTAGAACAATAAGCATCTCACACTCATGCAAATATTAGTAAAATGATTCTGATTATTTACAAATACAGCTGCAGGCAAACTTGTTCACTCAGATGCAGCTATTATTTCTCTGCTAAAATGCAGTGCAAACAGCCTACAAAGTCAAAGACCTCTATGGCAATTGATTCTTTGAGATGGCCATTATAAGCCCTTCTGGGGGGTAGGCAGACAGACAGAAGAACAGCAGAAGACATTGCAAGGAGAGACAGAGAGCCATCTGGGGAAATGTATCAAATATGTGAAAGGAGAAGGCTGAAATGAGCGTACTAAGGCAGTAGAAAAAGGGAACAAATGATGGTGCAGCCAACTTGGCAGCCCTGGCAAGAAAGAGGGGAAGGGGCTACCTCTATGCCCATGAGAACGAGGTACTGAACCACAGTTTTTGCACAACCAACCGATTTGGAGGAAGGACAAAGGTTATGGAAATATATGGATGTTTCTGGAAAAGATGGGTTTATCACAGTGCCTTTCTTTACAATTTTGAATACTGAATTTGCTTCTCCTCTAAGGTAATTCTGATTTCAAAGCTTGCAGTAAATGGGCAGCAGTGTTGCTTGACCAGAGCTCCTAAAGGATTAGAATCCCCAGCATCCTTTGAGGATGTCAAAGTCAGCCTGGTTACATGCTAATCAATGCAAACATACTACTGTGGCCACACTCAGGAATTAGAAATATGCTCTCACTCCAAAGGGAGCCATGGCATTTTTTCAGCTCTTACCTTTCCAATGGTTTATGAATTCCCAAGGTCAGAAGCGATAAAATATTAACATCTAATCTGTCATACCACCAATGAAAACTATAATCTGGCCCCTGACCTCACGTGAGTACCAGGTTGTTAGCTAAAGAAAGGAATCAAATCGTCCTATAATAAATACTCCAGACTGTGACAGGTAAAATTCAGGTCATATGTCTCCTTTGAAGTTTTAATGGCCACTCCAATTTTATGATAAAACCACTCACCTTATGTTTGTACTAATTTTGCAAAGCTCGGAGCGGCTCTACTCATCTCTGGTGAACAGTTCCCAAGGACAGAGCTCTCATAAAACTTCAAGCTTCAAAGGGATTAGACCTCTTCTTCTTTGCTCTCACTGGCACGCGTATTATTTTTTTAAAAGCAACATTTCCTCACATTTCCTCTACACAGCTCCATGAGGAGCCTCCCAGTTGAGCCCCCCATCTAGACTTCTTCCTCAAGCTCTGTCACTCACTGAAGTAAAATAATTAAAGCTAAAATCCTTTTTCCTTTTTCTTAATAGTGAGACAACTTTCTGGGCCATTTCTGCTTTTTGTCTTTATTCTATTGTCAATGTGAAGTAATTTGAAGCAAATCAATAGAGCCTGTGAATTTACATATTTCTCAGGCTCTAAGAAGGACCACATGCAGCAGAACTGCTCCCCTGAATGTCAGTTTTTGTTTGCTTGTTTCTCTTCTTTTAAAGACAAGGGGAAGCCGGGCTGAGTCTGGCAGTGCTTGAACTCCAAAGCTAACGTCCATACTGGTAAATTAAAGAGTGCCAGGAACATTCCCAGGCACTGGAAGGCAATTAATTGTCTATGTTGTTTAATTGTTAGCACAGTGCCTGGCACAGCGGGACTGGGGCCAACTTTCCCAAACAATTCCCAAATACGGGCCAAGAGCTGGCATGGGCCAAGATTGCTCTCAATAGATGATTTGTTTGCAGGGCACAGAAGGGAAGAGAGATCAGTACCACAGATGCACCCATTTCCATCTCCATTGGCCTCAGTACCTAGGAGCAATCCCAGCCATGCTTAGCTTACTAGTGCAAGCTCAGCCATGGTTGCTCATTAATACTTCTACAACCTTGCCCCTGTGAGGAGAAGGCTGGCAACCTAACTTCCCAGGGTAAATAAACATATATATTTCCTTGCAGGCTGATTTTGTGCATTGTCTTGGTGGTAAGATTGATTTGTTCCCTTTAATTGCTATGGGTGTTTTTTCAGATGCTTGTGCTTAAATGCTAAAAATGAGGCAGTTGGGGAAGAATAAACAACATTTGTCCATCTTGCTAATGCCTCAATGGCACCAAGAAGTAAAAAATCTGAGAGAGAGCAGATGGGAACTTTCTGCAGTTACACTGAGCTCAGGAAAACAATTCAAATCAGATTCTTGGTGAGGCACTGGCAAAACCATCCCAAACCATGGCTATTCAAATGTCATAAAGTTTGATTTTATTCAGGTTTATCAGCAAATCCTCCAGCCCCAGGTATTTTGCCAGATGCATTAAAAGGCACCAACTCATACACACTAAGGCGGTGCTGGCAGGGAGTATTTTCATGAAAACAGTACTGATTGGAAACAAGTAGAAGACTGGCTGGATTGCCATCCTCCCTTCAGCTCACCAACTTCAGCTAACACCCTGTTCCCCACTGCAGCAACAAACTGAGTAACACTGAGAAGCACGAGGTGTGTCTAAGGGACTATCACAAAACAGCAGTATCGGTCACAAGCAAAATGAAGAGCATCTACCAGCTATAGTATTCAAGCTGAATTGTGTAAATACACAAAATAAACTTACAAAGAAGATAAAAGTGGAATATGTGGATCCCCCGAGCCTAATTTTTCTGCAGATTGTACATGTCAGAAATAGCTGATATTCAGAACTGTCTTTTCAGAGTATGCTTCTTTAAGGTTACTGAAAAGTTCCTTTATTTGAGAAATTAGCTTAAATGTCCTAAGGCACAGTATGTACTCTGAAAATACTCACATTTCATTTGATTGCTGTTGTTAATGTTTCAGAAATGAAGTAAGTTTTCCCCTGGGGACATTTTGCCTGGCTTACCCATTTGTCTGAGCTTCTTCAAAGGAGGAATGATTTTTAGTTCTAGTCTGATAACAACACCAAATATAGTGCTTGGAAAACAACAATTTATTAATTTTTGGGGTGGAGGGGGAGCCACAGGTAAATTCAACATTAACATACAAATATTTGTGTAAGAAAACTACTATTTTGTTATTTAGCTGAGAATATGAGAATAAAAATAACAAATCAAGCTGACTTCAAGATTATCTGAGCACATTACTTATGCTTTTTCTTACCAGCAGTTTGTGAATGTAGATGAATGTTTTGAACCACGTAAAGTTTTTAATTGATAGTTGGCTATAGAGCAAATGCTGTTAATCTTGCAAGAGTTCTGCCATCTTCCACAGTCAAAATCTCTAAAATGTTGCTCTTGGGAGACTGCTGTATTTGAACGAAACTGGAAAAAAAAACCTCTTCATAAGTACAAAATCCAGACTCGGCCTCAGGAGACACTGTGGATTAAAAGACCGAAATTCAGAAACTTGTTGTGAAAGCTCCCTGAGAGCAGTCCGCTCAGACTTTAGGTCTTTTGTGTCAAATTGTAAAGCAGCAGTTTTTTTCAAATTAAATCTTATTTCATTATGCCATTTCAATCAGCCATGGAAGTTCCTGATCCAGCCTAAAGTGTACAAGGTGCCCAGGCGCCTGCAAAATGCTGGTGTTGCACACCTGGTGCCACTTTTGCACCACTGACACCGAGGCAGTAGGCAGCTCCTATGGACTCAGACTTCAGACCCAGCTCTGGTGACAACGCAATCTACAGAAACAGATTTCTCAAGCCTTCCCCAACCATGTGAGTTACCAAAGCTGCACATTGCTTCTTTTCAATGAAGCAAAAAATCCCCTCCCAAAAGGATTTAGCACCTAAAGTGGGGTGTAATGTATGCATAAAATTCAGAAGACTTTCATACTTCCAATGTTTAACCCTACAGGTTAAGCTCTATATGCCCATGAATTTATGAGTTTAAAATTCCTCATGGTCCTTGAGCTGTGCTTATGTAGATATGCAGCAGAGCCTCAGGCTTCATGCTGTTAAGGATTCAGGTCACTCTTATCACTTATCAGGATCCAGAAACTAGGTATTGTCCTGCCTAAATCCTCCTGAGGTCTTAATGTCAAAGATGCTTTTCTGACTCATTTTCTGCATGTGTGCAAAATGAGACTTCTCACAGGTTGCTGCAGCTTTCCTTTGCAATGCCCCTACCTTGAAGGGGTTTCGAGATGGTGCTCTTTTTTTTTTTTTTTCTTCACAAAGTAATAGTAAATGAAAGAGGCCAATCTCCAGTGGCCAGGAACGTGATATCCACTCCTTGTCATCCTGAAAAAGCTGGAAGCAAACATCCCCGACTTCACAGGAGATTCAGCGGTTCATGAGCTATATGGAGTCAGAGAGAGGGTACAACAGAGCTTATTTTCATCCTCCTTGAGGCCAGACCAGTGAGAAGCAGAGAACACAAGATGTGTGGGACTGGAAAAAGACAGCAGCAGAGAGTTTGAGTCCTCAACCTTGCAGCTCTGGTATTGACCTGGGACAGCAGAGACTAGGTTTTGAGTCCCTCTGAGGGTGACTTTGTCCTTTTTTTTTGGTCTAGTGATCCACCCCAATGGGCTGGAAATAATGACAAACCACAATAACAATAGCCAACTAAACAAAACAAGTATAAACAGAAACAACAACTGAGGCTGGGAAGAAAAATGGCCTTTGGGGATATTATTTAGAAGAGACTTCAGACTTTGATTTCCCAGGCAGAAAAGATGGCAAATCAACCAATATGATTCCTCAGTTCTTGAGAAAGAGGCAAACCATATTTTCCTAAAGCTTCCTGTAGTTGAAGCCGTTGAGCTTACTGTACTATGGTAAAAAAGGTAAGACAGAAAAATGGGGTCAGCCCAAGAAGCAAGGCTGAAAACCTCATGACTCTGCACTGAACAGCTGAATATTTTTGAGCTGTGAGAATCCCCCTTGGCATCACATGCCTTTGCCCTGTCCCATGGTAAGGAGAACGCTCTCACAAGTTTCCTGAGCCCTATGAATTAAAAAAAAAAAAAAAGTCTCTGGGTGCAAAAGTTGTTATGCACATAATTATGTCATGTCCTGTGTATTGACACAAGCACTGTACATAAAGAAAAAAGGAAGTTTGCCCCGGTTATACAATACAGTGTAGGGAGACAGGCAGAAAATAAACAATTCATGCTGTTATTCTTTGTGCCAAGAAGAGAAGTGAACTACAAGGAAGGTATTTCTGTCCAGGTTCACAGCTTCTTCCTTCAACACTGTTGCTCCTCTGCCAGCATTTTATGGCCTGAGACAAAGAATGAAAGTCACACAAATGACAATAGAAAGAGACAGAAAACTGTGGAAAAGAGACAAAAGATGTCACACTTCCATGTTTTATTTCCCAAGTTCTTGGTCTGCACACAGTGTCTACCTCTATATTCCCTGCAGTTTACCCTGTCTTCAAATGGTGTAAGCAACCACTGCTGAACCTGAGCTAAGTGAGGTTCATATTCTGGCTGGGAAAAGGAGCACAAGCAGGAACAGCCAGGGCTGGTGCTCAGCTGGTGGCTGGGTTGGACCAATGGGCAGCCAGAGCTTTGGGAGCAGTGAGAAATATGAATTAAGCACGAGATGGATGGGCAGAAGAAATGGGCATATGCAGAGACCTGGAAAGAAAAGTAAAGCTGAGAGAGAAGGAATTCTGCTTTGACAAGCTACACCAAAAACTACATTCCAGGATGCAGTCTGCGGCCACGTGTGGAGGTTCTTCTATAGAAATAAATCATAGTTTTAGCTTGACCAATTGAAAAGTTTCTTTTCCTAATTAGTTTTGTTGCTGTAATGTGAATGCCCTTCCCTCTCTGCACAACTCTCACTTTCTCCCAAATTTTTTTGAAGACATAAGGACAAAACCTACTCTTTGGAAACTGAATTTAATTGTGGCGTTTTCCCTCAGTATGTATACACAGCAAGGAGAATAGACACATAAATTTCTCTATTTGTTTAGAAACTTTGTGAGGAAGAGTAGAAATATGCATTTTATCCTCCTCCTTCCCCTCCTCAGCTAACCCTGTGAAACTCACTACCATGAATCAAAAGCATTTGCCAGGAGTCAGAATTAAATTGAATATTCAAGTGAGCAAGCATGCATACACACATGCCAATATATATTTGCATACATATTTATATATAAACAGTAACTATTTTTAAAAAGCACAATGCCAACATCAAATAAATCTTTGGAACCACTGTAGATGAGACTTTGTAGACCTCTCTGCCTGGTCTGCCATGAGTTTCTACAATGGCCTGTATCAGCTCAAATCCCAAATCCCCAACAACAAGCATTTGTGGGGGTGCTAGAAACACAGCAGATGACAACAACATAATGGTTAGTGGTAAAGGAGAAGAGGAATAAGTAAACAAAAGCAAAGCATGCAAGACACTTTATTAAAAGCATACCCATTGGGCTGCTTCTCCTGCTTACAGCGGCCAATAAATTCCCCCTGCCTTCATACACTTAAAGTGCCAGGATACATTATTCAGCACATGAGTAATTCACCACATTCTTCTAGATACTAGTCACTCTTTGAGCTGGACTCTCTTTCATGAAGTTCAGTGGCAAAACCATTATTGTGGTTATACAGCATGGCAGAGCCTCATGGCACCTTGCAGACCTGAGTACAACAAGGATCCTTGAGAGGTTCCCATGTAGCAAAGGCCACAGGATTGCCACATGGGTGGCACCTTACAGAGCTGATTAAAAGGATCCTTGAGAAGATCCCATGTAATGAAAGCCACAGGATCCCCATGTGGGCACAGAAGCACCTCTGCTGAGGACCAGGCCCTCAACTAATATAAAAACCACAGGAAGGAACTCAGAACCCAGTGAAGAGACAGCGTGGCTTTCACATGATCACTGGAAAATCCAGTTTGCCAACTGGATTTTCCCTCTTCACGTGGAATGATAATTTGAGTGTCGAATGATAATTTGAGAGCTGGATCTGAGAGCTGCCTCAGTACCTCAGGGGACTCTGCCCACCTGCTTCCAATGAGCAGGCAGGAACTGTGGCAATGCAGCCTTTTCTGGCTGGTGTTGAGATTGGCTGTGCTGTTCAACTGTTAACACCACATACTGGGGACGTAGCACTTGCCAGTAAAGCCAGCTTCTCTGCTTTCAGTTTTGTAATGTATTCCAGCACATGAGTCTGCTGTGTGCATTTCTGTTTGTGTTAGGCTAAACGCTGCTGAAGTAGATGGACATAATTATGGCCTTTCATTCAAGATTAATACAGACCCATTAAGCTGGTTTATGCAACCAGGTAGCTGAGCAAGAGAAACATCTAATAGTATGAAGCAATTTCAGAGGCCGAAACCATGCAATCAGTGGGCCCTCATTGAGAACAGGCATGGGAAACATAGAAACAAGAACCGTCTTCGTCCACAGAAGACCAAAACAGCTCCTAGACCTGCTGCCCATCCAATCCCAAACATGACATGAGCTATTTGGGCTGAGTTGAAGCGGCCAGGCTTGGCACACCGAATAGCCTGGAACACTGCTGTTATTTACTTCACTCTGTGCTCAGGAAAATAAGCTCTGGTAACTCTCATTTGCCATGACAGCACATGAGTGATTACTGAACGCAGTGCCAACTTCCACTCCTAGCAGAAAAACTCTAAAGAAATGCAGCACTTCTTTTAATTGGTGGATCAAAAAGGGGTAATGTAGCAGTAATGCTGCTGGGAATTACATTCCATATTCTCCAAAACATTGCTTTAGCATTTGTGGTTGTTCAGAGTTAGGTTAAACGCAGGCAGGTTATCTTGGCAATTAACTGGGATTTCACTGACTTTACTGATGACTATCCTAGGAATTTTCAAAAAGGAGGAACTGGTTTGTGTGTGGAACCATTTCTGTGTGAATTTTGAGTAAGTTGATAGTTAATTTACCAATTTGGAATAGTAAACAAAAATTACATCAAAATTTTTATGAGTCGTAAGATGTATTTATTTTGAGAAGTTCAATATGCCCATTTTCTTTAAGCTTATCAGAAAGGATTGGAAGACAACTGTAACCCCAGATCTATACGCACATCAACTTGAATTTCTAGCTCAAACAATACTTCTACCTTCCAATAAGAAATACTGAAAAGGAGATGTGGACTGTGGGGGGGGGGGGGGGGGGGGGAGGACGAGGACACACGACATTGAATAAGACTTCTTTGGGACCCTTCTGTTTTTCTGGGACATGAAAGGGACTTTGGGAGGAGAAAGTACTTTTGGGCAATACCAGATGGGTGTGAACAGCTTTTACCCATTTTGAGAGTAGAAAAGAACTCCTATACTTCTTGTATACATGCCATGAGTATTTTTCCTTTCCAGCTACGTGTCTGTGGATGGACTACTGGAATTATTTTCAGGCTACTGCACACTTCTATTGAAGTTCTAGTGGTGGAGAAGCACCCTGAAGTAATAATCTTTTCACGTTTATTATTTTAAAGAGGGCTGGACACAGAAGGGCAAGGTACTTTCCAAAGAGACAATCCCTCCTATGAAGAATGGCCATTCTTAGCTTTATATTGCTGTGATTTCCAGCTCATCCTGTGAAAACACAAAACTTATAATTGTTAAGAGCTACAGAGAACACACACACGCGCATTAGGCACTTTGTTTTATTTTGCAAAAAAAAAAAAAAAAAAGTCTTTTATATATAAACCATTTCATTCTCTCTCAAAACATTCTACAACTATACAGCTGTTTGCTCCAACATTTGCATAGGAAATACCACAATACAAAAATAAGGTAGGGGGGAGGCAAAAGAAGCAAAACAGCAACCAATTTATGCATGTGTTTCCACGTATAAACATTTGAAGCCTTAGAAAATTATTTACATCATTTGTCAACTATTTACAATAAGAGCAACATTTCTAACTATAACAAACAAAACTATAATTTATCAAGTATATGTAAAATTGTCTTAAAAAAAAGTCTATCGTATACCACAAATAAATAAAGACAAACAACAGTTTTCACAACGCTAGGTTTTCCTGCAAGACCCTTTTTTGGTATTTTGATTGTTTATTCTACCCTTTGGTTGACAGCTTAATATTACAGCTTGTGAACTCCAGACACTTTTACTTGGTTTGTTTCGTTTTCTCCTGTTGCCTGGCCAAATCCTGCACAGTCTAACCTCATCTTTGGCCCTTCACTTAATGTTTCAAGGCTGAACACTGTGGATCAAAGTCACTGTGAGCATAAAAGGGCACCACTTCACTGACTTCAGTGGAGTTTCAGCTACCTTTGTCAGCAGTTAATTTTCCCCCGTGTGTATCCATTTGAACAGTGGATTAACTAAACTGCGCTGTAATTTTAAATAAAATTACTGTATCCTTTACCTTCTAGTAAATTACATGCAATGTCCACATGAAAACAGATCATACTGGTGCTGAACCAGCTTAACATGTCCGTATATGAAAATTGCATCCTAAATCCTTCTTTTTAAAGTGATACTAAGGTTAGCTTATAGTAAGAGGTTTAACATTCTGTATACTGTAACTACCCCCCCGTTTAAGCTTTCAACGTTTACTTTCCAGTTCACTTTAAATGTTTTACCCTTTTAAGCAATTTGAAAACAAAATCCTGCTTTGAATATTCAGTGCACACCATCTGAGTTAACAGGTACAAAACATCCGAATGCCTTGCTCATTTCTCTCAAGAGAAATGAAGCTAAGTTGGTACTGGTTTGAGAGGTATTTAAGTAACTTCTTGTGTAAATGTGCCGTGTTAACAAATGTAAAACAACTGTGGTTTTTTTTGTTTTGTTTTTTGTTTTTTTTTTTCCAAATAATTCTTAGAAAACTTTTGTTTTAACCCTAAAAAGCTGATTTGCATATTTACAAAATCTTTGTCATAGCAAACATGCAACATACAGAACAAAAAGTTTTGTTCTATGGCTGCTTATGAATTTTTCTACATATTTCATCTCCACAGAACAACTTAACATTTAAAAAAAAATACAAGTACTAAACAAGTCCAGTAAAACCCTGACAGATTACAATGCATGGCTTTTCCACTGTGTCCATTCATCTGTAGTCTCTCATTAATTTGTTTACTAAACATCGTCACCATAATGACACTGCTTTGGTCAAAACACCTAGAGAGAAAAAAAATATATGTGTAATGCTGCCATGTGTCAAGACATAATACTTGTAAAGAGATGAAACCTGCTGACTAAAGCCATATACACCATGTGAGCAAACAAATGACTTGAACACTCTGGTATTGTGATACAGTGTCTTCCCTTTTTCTGCATAAATATACAAAATATACATTTTCCAGTTTTGAGATTTCTTTTAAATGGATAATCCATCCTCAAAAATTAAGCTAATTTTAGTTGTAGGTCGACAGTCATTAGGAAATTGCATAGATACAGAACGGCCTCGGCAACAACTATGGCTCTCAGTTCTGATGCCTCTTCATGTGCAGAGCCAGGTGATCGGAGCGAGAGAAGCTGCGGTTGCACACGGCGCACTGGAAGGGTTTAGCCCCGGTGTGCTTCCTGTAATGGCGCGTTAATTCATCAGAGCGCGCAAATCGCCAATCGCAGCCCTCCCACGTGCACTTGTACGGCTTTTCACCTGAAATCAGACAGAAGGAAGAGAAACGTCAGCTGTGCATCTTCTGAAGAGAGCCCACATGAGGTTGTAACGAGTGATGCTGCAGTTCAATTTAAAGGAAATTACAACAGAAAAAAAAATCTGATGTTTCCCAATGATTCGCTGACATGTTCTGTAGGCCCCAAACGAACAATATTTTCTGTAAGCCCCAAATGAACAGCCCCTTTCTTTATTCAGAGGTTTTTGCTCAGAAAATCTGCAAATTAATACTTGGCTACAATGGCATCAGGAAGAAGAAAGAAGAAACTTTCAAACATAAGCTGGTTACTTATACAAATCAGATAGTTACGATAGAGAAATGAACAGAAGCTTAAAAAAATCCTGATTGAAACTGAAACGTGCTCCTCGCATTCATCTCAGTATGAAAGGGAGCAGAGAGGAAAGCAGCCTCACACGACAAGCTGGCCCTGTCTGTAACTTATTCTTGCACCTTTTAAAAAAGGATAATTTAAGTTAGACTGAGCTTTTTTTAAGAGAAGCCTGAAACAGGAAGAAAGATTCCTGTAAAGATTCTTTGTAGCGTATAGATTGGTTCAAGGTCTTCTGAAGCACGAACAAAGGTGCAGTGTATTTCAAATACAACTGGGATAATATTTTCTAAAATGTCAGAGGCAATAAAATCTTGTGGTATTCTGCTTTCAGCTAGCTACATATAGAAGAAAGCATCTAAGAGACCAGTCCTTGTTTTCAGAATTAAATGCCTACCATCAGGTGCTTAAATAATCACATTGCAGAGGTGGCAAGTGCTTGCTGTTTCCATCAGGCTGTACCGATGCAGAGGGAGCATGGCATCTTTGAAAAGTTGTTATGCTAAAGAAACTCTGAATGCTACTTTGAAGTATCCTGCTAGTCCTGCATATGCTAGCTCAAGTACCCAAAATATATGTGTTCATTCATTTTACAACTATAAATGGGGTCTTTGAAGCGTGTCTGTAATTTATAGATTTGTTTGTTGAAATGGGAGAAGCATGAAGCCACAAAGTCAAGATGACTTCTGTGTGAAGAGAACTTTACATGTTAGACATACACCTGCTCAGGAGCTGGTATGGACATGATGTCACCATACAAGCAAGCTTCATATAAATAAATAAGCTAAGATTACCTATTTATAGGATATTGGTTGACGCTGGTTGACAAAAACACCTTTCAGTTGGCATAGTCAATTGCTATCTATATCCTTTATATCAATTTGACTCTGGCAAAGAGAAAGAAAACCAAGTTTATCTGAGCACTCAACAGCAAACTGGAGCACAATCAGATGAAGACGAGCTTTCAAAAAAATTATTTCCACCGTGGCTTAAAGACCTCCTTCTCCATCTGGTCCCAGACCTTTACTCTTAACAGCCTCAATCCTACAGCACTATGGAGCAACTTGTACTCTTCCCTGGTTTACTGCCACATTAGCAAGTGGAAAAGAGACATAAGACAGTATTCTGACATCTGGTTCTTCTGCAAAGAACACCATTAGAAAAACATCAGAACATCTACAGACTCTACATCGTAATTTAAATGAATTTATGAAATATATTTTGTCTGTGAGTCTCTACTGCTTCTTTTCAAGTAAGCAGGAACTTTCCATCTACTGCTAGAAGTGGAGTCAGCTCTCTGCTTGCCATGGGGAAGTAACTTCGTATCAGTAGTGTATTCATAACTAGAATGAGACTTCTACAAGAAAAACTAACCAGCCAAACAAATCACCACCTCTTTGCATGAACAGCAAAGGACTTATTGAAATTGCAGTGGAATAATATCAAACCTTGAGAAAACAACAAATGTGGGGACTGGAATCACCTTTCATAGTTCAAAATTATTTGATACATGGTAAATCAGATCACAATTTCTTGCACATTTGTGTCACAGTTGAGTTTATTCTTCCTGATACTGACTAAAGACTGGAATGACCTACAAAACAGGATATATTTATTTTTTTGCTCCACATATACTGTAGGTTAAAATACAAATCTCATTCAAGCTTAGTACATAAAGCCTTTCTAACATCAGAGAAGTCAGCTGAGATAACACATTTAGACTTCACGGTAGAATGACAGCAAAGGTCTCTATTCAGAGCAGGATCCTTTGTAGTATGCTTGTCATCCTTCGTGTATTTAAACTAAGTTTTTCTTTAATTCACGTGGAGGTCTGTAAAAGACTGCACTGCTGTTCCATAAGCATAACATTAGAGAGGCCTT
Organism: Excalfactoria chinensis; assembly: GCF_039878825.1. Lineage (NCBI taxonomy): Eukaryota > Metazoa > Chordata > Aves > Galliformes > Phasianidae > Excalfactoria > Excalfactoria chinensis. The sequence goes on from NC_092825.1 coordinate 146,669,778, forward strand.
CAGAGAATGTTTTGTGTTTTGTTGCACAAAAGTGTTACTCTTACATGTAAAGCACCTCAACTCAAAAACAATTCCCTTTTTTCTACATTGGCTCTAAGCTCATCTAATCAAATGTCTCCACCTGGTTTAGAATTAACTTTTTAACCTAAATCCAGAGTAGTCTCAGTAAAACGACACTATTAAAAGCTTCTGACCAGTATTTAAAAACTTTCACTTAAAACTGTTATAAATCCCATCCCTGTAATCCCCCCACCTGGACTACCTGGAGATTTAGTCAGCTCTGTTTTCTCCTGCCTTGTTTACCAATTTATGGAATTACATTGGCTATCTAAGAAATGGTAAAGAAGGTGGGGAAATAGCTCTTACCAAATAGAAGACCTGGATTATCTGGAATGAAGCACTGAATGAACACAGTCAGGAGACAGAAAGCATACTTCATAGACTTGGTGATACAAGGTATATAGAAACAAAACGAGTGCCGCACCACACTGTATTACTGAAAAAGCAGTCTCAAAACGGTCTAGTAAGCAGCACCTGACGCAAAGATCAAACAAAAACCTGCTGTCCTCCCATTCTATCTTGTTTTTCATCTGTGACAATACATTTTGTGTAGACTCCTGGCATATAAACAGCGAGAAGACAGGACAGCAGTAAACCATGTGACTTCTTGGACCCAACAGGTTCAAAGGCAATGATGAATTCCTATAGAGAAAACTACGTAGCTTGCCCCACTGCAGTGGTCCCCTCACCTATCAATGCTGCTATAGTCCTGAAAGAGCCACTGGCACCTCACTGTCATGCAGTGCAGCACCAGCACAAGTAGAGAAGCCTGGCTTCTCCTTCCTGGCTGACTGCAGCAGACCTGAGCTGAAGTGAACAATGCCTGAGGAAGCACCCAGGGGAACAAGGGGGTGCCTTACACAGATTGTTTTAACAGTGTTGCTTTTATGTACTGGAAATTAAAGCCAGAATGTTGCTTTTAACCCCTGCTTTGGCTAACAGTGAGAACTGGAAAATTTATTTTTAGCGCCAGCATAGAGGCCCAGATTATTCTGAATAAATCCTAGGGGTAAAATACTGAATATCTATGTTTGTAATGCTAGTTTCCGCTGGAAAGTTCTATTTAAGAACTGAATCAATTTCAAATGTTTTCCTTTTGGGCAAGAAGGAAAGCAAGAAAAAGAAGGTGGAGGTTATTTTCACTCCTTTAAAGAAAGCAGAAGAACAACTAGCTGCTAGTATTCTCTCTATCAATCTATACACATGCTTTTTGTCACTGAGCAGAAATAAGAATTTGGTTTAAGTTCCTGTGGCAAGGGAAAAAAAGCCTCATGTTACATATTTTCTGAAGTGGTCCCACGTTCTTCTGTGCTGACTTTAAAGCTCTGAGAAATCTGGCTTTGAGAGTTTATTTAAAAAAAAAAACAAAAAACAAAAAACCCAACAACACAAGTATACACAACAAGGGACACTGAACCCTTTATACACTATTTTCATTGGCTACATAGTAATGTAAGATTTGTTTACTTTAATGATTGTGTGAAATACAGTAGCTGTAAAGTTTCAGAAATGCTTGGTTTTCCTCCAGCAATTTAGAACTTCTATAGGGTGTTAAACCAAGAATGCCACTGGCCATCAAATATGAATGCAGTATAGCTCGGTTACTGGAACACGATCACTGTATCAAACAGATATTTCAGTGTAAAAGCAAGAAAACAGCTAACTCCTCCACTTCAGGGGAGCTTCCACGGGATTTGTTAGAATGTCAACACTGTTCAACTAAAACACCATGGAGGAAGCTGGTACCGATTTCTAGCCAAATAGCACACTCCAACCCTTTCTTCCCAAGCCAGAAATATTATACACAGCACTTCTGGGAAACAGAACTGCTTTCCTTTAAATTATACTTCAACAGGATAGGGATTTCATAAGTTTAATTGGATTTTTGCATAACCTCCTTCCAGTATCACTCATTTAAAATATTTTGCTAGGCTTATGCATCACAAAATATATTTTAAGTTCTTGAACTGCTAATATGTATCCATTCTCCAGTTTTAAAAATAAATGTGTAGAGCATGAGAAACAGGCTTGTACTTGAGCACTGCAATTTTAATCACCAATGTTTAGTTTGGAAGCTCTTTTACGGAATGTACCTAACAAGAGATAAGGGAGTTTAACCTGAAAGGAGACTATTTTTCTTCTAATGTGTTTGTCCACCCCCCAAAAATTAAAATAAATTATAATGCTCTAGGACTGCAAAGATGTCAAAAAGATGTATGGAGACCTGCATTTTACATGGTGATCTTGCTAGCCACTTCAACAGCTAAACTAGACCAGCGTAGAGCCTAAGGTTTAGGATCCTTGTCAATATCTCATGAAAATTATCTGGACCACCGAGCCAATGCTGACTCTTCTTTTAATTTATCTACAAGCTGTAGAAGTTTAAAAAAACAGACTAAGTGCTTTTCTAGCATTAATTCTACCTACTGGCAGTGACTGTCATTGCCATACTCATGCGGGTTATGTACGGTGCCACCCATAGGGTGGGTGATGGTCACTCAGAGGACATCCTTTATCCTACAGTCCTTATTCAAGAATCACACAGTAATCTGAGTTGAAAAGGACCTTTAAAGACCATCTAGTCCTATCTCCCTGCAACAAGCAAGGGCTTCTACACTAGGCAGGTTGCTCAGAGCCCCATCCAGCCTGACCTTGAATGTCTCCAGGGACATCCACCACCTCTCTGAGAAATCTGCGCCAGTGTTTCACTTCAATTTATTGTAAATAACTTCTTTCTTATATACAAGCCTGTATCAACCTATCAACCTTCTTTAATATGAAACAATTTCCCCTTGTCCTATCACAGCAGACCCTGCTAATGAGTTTGTCCCTTGCTTTGTTATAACCCCGCTTCAGATACTAAAAGGCTTTAATCAGGTCTCCCTGCATCCTGAGAAGGTACTTCTTTATAAAATACTGTTCGGGAAAAAGAATCATTAAAAATCTCTGTTAGCAATGAATTACTCCATTAACAAGAAAGTAAACTTCCTTACTCCACTGAAGAAGCTGTGTAACTTTATTTCTGTAATTCCCTACTAGAACAGCCTTCTTAAAATATAAAGTTGTACACAGTAAGGGTCAGATTTCCAAACCCAGTCAACTACTTAAAGAGTACAGGAGACTCATCTAAGCACATGCAACTATGCATAAAGAAGCCTCCACCAAATAGAATACATGGGAATGCCAGAAGCCTCCACATCTGACAAATCATGCATAATGACTCAAGTGACTTAAAAAGGGACAATTGCACCCAAGGTCCCACATTTCAAAGCTACAATAGAACACAGGAGGGAAAAGAAGACAAAGTCATGTGAGTAAGCACTAGAGTTGGCCAGGAGATGAAACACTCCATTCTCTTGTTCTGTCTGGAACTGTTTTCAACTGATGCTGGAGTAGGGGGTGTGGAAAGGACCCCTTTGAAGTTCTGTGGAGAGGCATGCATTGCGTTCATGAGTCACTGACAAAAACAACACGTTTTGGCTCTCTTTGTGCCATATCACTGTCTGGCATCTGCCTCTTCAGGAGCTAGAAGATGGACATGTCTGACAATAGCAGAACGCTAGCCCCAGAAAGCCCAGACAACAGGTAATCCTAGCCGAAGCATAGCTGGCCTGGCTTCTGAATCGAGACTCAGAACCAGCTGGAGCACACAACACTTTGTTCCTCTAGAACTGCTTCTGTGGCAGCAAGTGCCCGGCTTTAAAAAAAAAATGTTCAACTAGGCGTGATACCAAGGAGGGAGAGAAGCTTATCACTGGTACAAACAGCATGGTGCAGAAACTTCCATGTCATGTTAAAACAGATTATTACAAAGGCTTCTGACATCTTTGCTTTCACATTTTTCCACATCTTCGATTCCTGACATACTACAGTCTTCAAAAAGTTAAGTCTTCCCTCTATTTTATTTTGCCTGAATAGATTTACTCCAGGTTATAGCATGACTGTTTTAAACCCCTGCCTCTTCCTGGCTAACTGGAATTGAAAGCGGTTGGTTGGGTATCCTGCTCTCAATCAAAAGAAGCTTCTAGCTTTTAAAGTTTACCTAGTTAGATCCCCATTCTATCGCTGACTAAGCTGTCACTGCTAAAAACGGCCTTTTATTTGGGGTTTTTGTCCTTTATTATTTTTAAGGCAGTTTTTTGTTGTTGTTCTTCAGAGAAAGAACAGAAAGCTGAAATTTCAAAATAAATAAATAAATAAAATCCCTCAGCTGCTTAAAAGCTCTTTAGCGCATTGAAATTCTCTGTGTTGTCCAAGTCAGAGAGGGATTAGAAGGCTGAGAGCACACGTAGAGGCTGAAGGAAATCTAGCTTATTTTTTGAGTGATGAAATAAATATAGTCCTTGAAAAAAAGCAGTCCCCTGGTGATACAAATGCGTAACACATGCTGTGTATTTAAAAACGTGATAAAAGTCTGTGCCTAGTACAGTAATGGCTATCGGGTGACCACTACTTAACAACAAAACAGGATTTTTAGGAATTCTGTAACACAGTCGTTTCTCCTCTTACATCCCATCACTGACAAATCAAGCAGTATTACATCTCTTTCTAACAAAAGCATGAGAAGAAAAATAGACAAGAGTTTGGTAAAGCAAAGAGGACAGTAAAAAAAAAAAAAAAAAAAGAAGTTACGTATCACTCAATTTCTGATTACAGCCACACAAAGGCCTTATCCCCTGAGAGCTCCCGGCAATGGCTGAAGCACTCTTATTTTTCTAAGTGTTGTCTTGCGCAGTTCAAGGATTACTGGGGAATCTTGACTGGCCTGTGAAATGGTTTATTTTCTTTCTGGCATAACATTCTGTCTTAACAGAGGTGGTCTCTCCACAAGGAGATATGCAAACAGAGGAAAGGAATTTTTTTAAGTAGGTTTATAAGAAATCCATGCCATCTGGGGTGCATGGCCGCATCTACGAGTTCTGTGCTCTGCTGAAGAACACATGTCCTCATCTACGCCTGCAGTGCAAGAACAGCTCTTTAGCTCTCACACCAGTAACACTGGCTCTTGTGTAGCCAGATAAGAGGTGCTCTTAAAGTGGAATTCATTAAACCTGCTGTAGACTTCCAGATTTCCATCTACTGTATGCACACACAAAAACTGAAAGCAATACATTAAAGCTATTTTAATTCAAAGCGAAGCGCTGTACACTTGCCAAAATGAAAGGTTTTAATATGTCCTTAATCAGAGTTGTTAGAGATCACTGAATATAAATAATGCAGCCTGACAGGACGGGAATGCTGCTACCAAGATACTCAGACTAAACTAGGACATTACTTACATGTTTCTAATCTTTCACCAGTGGGAGGTACAGGTCATCTAACAAACAACAAACAACGCTACTCAGAACACGTTCGGTGGAACCGGGAGTCAATTGTCCAAGTCATGCTCAGAAATTAATTACAAAAAGGAATGTCTAACCAAATAATGGAAAATTTTAATCGCTGGCAATTGCTGTGAATCTTGGACTATATTCGTGTATGTAGGGCGGTCTCAAAATGAACTATATTTAAATCCGGTCTCTTAGGTCAACAGTTTCCTTATCAGGAATCAAATATCCTGGAACTGAAGTTTAATCCTCTCAGGGAGCAATTGACAGAAACAACAGTTTTTTTTAAAGCTTTCATGCTTAAAGGGACTTTCTAGGCTTTTAATCAAAAAGAAAATGTTAGGCTTTTCTTTTAAGTATCTCAAATCTAACAGAAGTATCCCTCACCTGACACCTTGGAATTTAATTCCCGCATCTGAAAAACTGAGCGCCAGACACTGATGTGAATGGCCAGTAATACTTAATTAAAATTTAGGATTATATTGCTAAGACTTTGCCCAGAAAAGCACAACGCATTCAAGCACGTCTCGTTTAGGTTATGACTACAGATAAAGAGCTGAATCAATTAATCCAAAGGTCTGCAATCATCCACAAAGTGTTTGAAAAATGCATTATTTTCCCTTAAACTGTGGTTTGCACAGGAAAATAATGTGCTTCCATTTCTCACACAGGCAACTAATGGATTTAGCAGAATTCATAAATAAAAGATACCAACATATTCTCTAGCAGTGTCTAGCAATATTGCACTTTAATGCACTTTGTCAACAATTTTATTTAACTCTCCTCCATTTTTCCTTACTCTCTCTACCAATGATGGCATTTACTGACATCTCCTTGAAGCGTAATCAGTGCAACTGACTCACTCAACAGGTTAAAGAAACAGAATCTGTACTTACTTAATAGCTATTTTCATGATTCAAAGGTTTTTTTTTTTTCCCCCCAGGATAAAGTGTCGCTACAGACACAGAAAGCTGCTACCATGAACAAGGCAGCTTCAAGGAGCTTCAGTTCCCCACTTGTACAACACACGCAAAATCCTTCACCAACCCTTCAGGATTGGGATCAGTATTCGTTTTTTTTGTGAGGTGCTTTTCATTTTTTGGTAGGGTCCACCCTCACTTGTACTCCCCCCCCTAAACAATGGGTATCCTGAGTTTCTGGGCAGTTCTGCAAGGTACCACTTAACATGCATTGATCTACAGCTACAGTAAATTTGAACACGGAGTCCTAAGGACTGCTAATGTCTACTGCACACAACTGGTTCTAAATCTGGTGTATACAGAACAGCTCTGGATCTACATGGAAGTGTTTAACACCTTGAGGAACCACACAAGCTAGCAGCTGTCCCATGCCAATGCAGCATTTGAAATAACTAGGGCCAGTGGAAGTATTTTGAGTGCATCTCATTTAGAGAAATGCCATTTCTCTCAAGTTATCTCGGCTTCCACTTCCCATCACCAAATACAAACTAGATCTATAGATAGAGACGGAATAGTTATGCAGTTAATGTTAGAAACTATTAATGGCAAACCAACCATGTGATCAGAGAACATGCCTGTACGAAGACTCTGTATACGGAAAACCAGTACGCAGCTGGAAAATGCCCTCAGTGCCTTGATGAGTTCAAAACAATGACAGATTTTTCCTCTAAAAAACCATACAAAATTCTCAAGTGTGCAGCTGTTTACAGAAATAATAGGAAAAAACACCCCAGAGCCAGCAGCTCTGCTGTAGTGTCACAGGTACAGTATTCCACGTGTCCGCATATCAGAGACTTGACTTCTAGAGTCCCAAATTTCTTTATATAAAGAAATGTAACAGGTTTAAGTTTTACAAAACACAGTCCTAAAGGATCGCATATATATATATATATATATCATACATTAAAGGAGAAATCTAATGAGGTTATCTACAATACACAATGCTTTGCTCTGACATCTGGCACGCTTTTCCAGTTGGACACAGAACTGTTATGCCTGTGTCTTAAAGTAGTTTTCATGTTGGACAGCCTGCAATAAATGCATAACACCCCCTATTATATACACCAGTTGCACAATACAAGTTATGAAACTTGTTCCATGACTAACAGGTATAATCATTTAAAAAGAAAATCCCCAGTTTGAGAAGTAGAAAAAAAACAATCTAATCTATTTTGACAGATGCTCCAACAGGTATTTCAGCATGCTGAATACTGTCCTACTCATTCTTGAGAATAACTAACAGCAAGTTAAGATACCACTCTGAAGTGTTTAAGCTTTTCAAACTTACTGGACATCTGCTCCACAACTGCACAGAGATGGATACACAAAGCTGTGTTTCTCCACAGCAGCTGAACGTTTGCGTACATTCCACATTTTGCGTTACCGGTTTATCAACAACAAGAACTTACTTCCTAATTTACAAAGACTAAAACATCTAGAGAAAGGAAAGTGGATGCCTGCTCCAGCAGCTGAAACACATATATTAACCTTGTTTCTCTGTATGAATGTCGGAGAGCTTGAATATGGCATCTAGCATAATTCCATTACATACCAGCTTATGCTATCTGACTTGCTGCAAGGTAAATATGCAAGAAATACATAAAAGAGAATGGCACTTTGCTCTTGCCCATTTCCTAGTGTTAGTCAAATGCAAAAGTCTAAGAGTGTGTTCGTATTTGATTTAAAAAAAATGAAAAATAAAAAGACTACAGCCTACATTCCACCTATCAAAAATAACATTTCCCTGAAGTTTGTTCTCAAAGAACATCTATTAGACCTGGTGAAAGCCATTCAGAGGAGAAAGACTGCTAAATAAATACTTTGAAAAGGCTGAGATTTTCCAATACAAAAGGAAAACCATAAGGTCTGTCTTGACTTTTAATGGCAGACAAACTTCGCTGCAGGCTCTTTTATTTTAAGATGACAGATTGCTGAGAAGGGCGGGGACGGGTTGTGATGAGAGAGAGACTGCAGCCAATTTTGAAAGGTATTGTTAAGAAACTAAGAATAAGGAGAAAACAACTTCAGTGGTCCATGATTACTAAAGAACGGGTTTAGCCAGATAAACAGGTCTGCTATCCCTGAAGGGATTTGCAAGAATATCACACACAACTTTATTAAAATGGATTACGTGACAATTACTTCAGACTTTGAAGGTAAGAGCTTCACAAGAGTCTTAAAAATAATAATAATAAATTATAACCAAAACTCAGTATCACTGCATGAATGCACAGTTCTAAGGGATAAGGTGCACGCACAGTGGACTGTATACACAAAAGAAACACCTCCCTGAAGTTTAGCACCAAGCCTCCCCTTTTAAGGCAAGGTAGAGAGATCCCCCCACACTCCTGAGAGAGCCCCGAGGGCCCTCAGCGGAACTCCGCCGGTTTCCCCGAGATCGCTTCCATTCATGTTAACCTTCAGCTGATTGATTTATGTGGTATCGGTGCGTCAGAGATCCTGCTCGTAAACAGACACGTTTCAGCCCTATCTTAAGAGATTACAATCTGTACTAGAAATCTTCAAGTATTAAATGAATATTCAAAAGAGCTAAACTAATCCAAACTCTGAAATAATGCAGGTAACAGGATCCGGACTTGCATTCTTGCATGTTAACGCTTCAGACAGTTTATCCCTTCATTCACCTCCCTAGAAGACCCTTTGTATTCCAGGCTTGCTTAAATTCACTAGATTTTTATCTCCAACATTCTTGCTTCCATGAATACATCAGCTTCTCTGACCTCTGCACATTAATCCACATTTCTAAGGTCAAACATCTATATGTAAAAAAGTGAACGTAACAATAAACATTAGTGACCCTTTGCAGTATGTTTAAGGGGCGTATATATTTCTGCGCACGCAAACATTGACTTCAGGGTTTATGAAGTTATTAGCACTCAAGGTACAAAAAAAGAAAAGATACAAACTGATGTTAAAAAGGGAAAGTACAGAATGATGCCCAAATAATGCTCATTTTTTGGAGAACTTTGCCTTTTTATCTTCTTCCTAGTAACTGTGTAATAAGAAGTGACATTCAGAACCCGGACTCAATTGCTGGCTGAATTGCAGACACCACTTAAAGGTTATTTATTAAAGACCAACAGTATTATACTCTCTCAGGTTTATAGTCTCACAAAAATATTCTTATTAATCCAGTCAGTAATGAGTGACCACATGTATCAAAGAACCAAGTTGCTCTTGTTTAGTCTATTATGAAACTAAAGCAGTAGAGTTGCTTAGAACTTTTTCTTCTTCTTCTTTTTTTTTTTTTTTTTTTTTTTTTTTTTTTTTAAATGTGAGTGCAACACAGATAACTTTCATTTATCAAAACAAAATTTCCATAGTAACATTTAGCCTGGAGATACTCAGTTTCTTACGATAACCTAACAATCCATTCAGATTAGCTGAAAACACAAGCCTTGTTTCCACAGAGACAGAAAAGCGTTTTGTTGGATCACAGCTCATGTTAAATTTTACTTTGACTTTTGGTTTAAACTTAGGTGAGAACTCATTACTTGAACAGCACAACCTTAGTGCTGGCAGCCTGCTTCAATAAGCAAACTGCTTGAAGCGCGACTTCTGCTTTGCTTTAAGTTGATGTTTGCAGGCAAAAGAGACCGAGCTCATACTCCATTTTAAAAAACACAGGTAGCAGCCCCCTTCCTTTTTTCTTTTTGGCAAATAAATAAGTATTTGTCTTTTTTACTGTAAAGTAACAGTTGTCTTCTTACTGAAGCACAGCTAGTTTTGTAGTAAGATCCCAGAACTGTCCTAATAGCTCCAAGCGTGCTCTTGGGGAGCTCTCGGCATTCCTCCCCCTACCTCCTCTCCTCCTGCCCTTTGTCTACACAAGTCCACCCTTAGGAGCAGTCCCTATGAACTCCTGTGTCTAAACAGCTGGACTTTGAAGGCTGGACTCCTGTGTGTGTGGATAAGAAACGCCCTGTCCTGTCCTGAGCAGGCCCAGAAGCTGCAATTGTATCAGTATCTGCACACAGACTCCGATCAAGATATAAAAACGAATGTAACACACGCGCACACTTTGCACTTTCGTTTCCTTCATTCTAATGACTTTCAACAGACAAAAAACCACCACAACAAAAAACCTGTGGAACAGTTTGTTTAAAAAAAAAAACAAACAAATAGGAACAATAATATGCAAATGGAGATGACTTGAGAATTTTCATGGCATTTTGGAAGAAGAAAAAAATCTAAGATTAAGTAACTCTCAACAGGTTAAAAGAGAAGACTCAAATCAGGAAAAAAAAATCTCTATGTAGACAAATCTTTAAATTCAGAACGTTTACTGTGCTGAATTCATTGTTCATAGGAAGTTTTTTTGGGGGGAAAGCAGTACTCCCATTTCTTATAATTTTGAGTTTTGGGTTGTACGAGGCTGAACACTGCATTTAGAATTAAAAAAAGCTGTTCTTCCCGTGGACCAAACCTGAAATTTTTCTCAAGTGCCAACCTGATCCCACACCACTCCGCAGAAGTGGGGAGAAGATGACGGATCAAACACTTTTGCCTTTTCAAAGATATATAAGCCATTAATGAGCAAGAGACAGTGAGAGCAAGTACATACCCGTGTGAGTTCTCAGGTGCGCTTTTAAGTGAGAAGACTTCGTATACACTTTTGTGCAGCCTAAAACAAGACAAAATAAGAAGGAAGAGAAATGTTTCAGTAGGGAGAACAGGAACACTCCACATTATGCTTAAACTTCCTCATTCTGTGCTGAGGTACTATCTGGAAGCATTTAAGTTTACCACCTTCTGGCACCATAACCATTCAGAAGTATAACTTAATACAGAAAGACATTGCTTTACATAGGAAAGAAAAATATATGTTTCTGGGAGAGTTCCTACTTTCTAGTGTAGTATAAAACAATAAATGCTAAAATCTACATATGGTAACACCTGCTCCATAAATCATTAATTCTACTTACTTTTTTCTTTTCTTTTCTTTTCTTTTTTTTTTTATTTCCTAAAGCCAGTTCACCTAGGATTCAGTCTCACTTCTCCATTTCATGCATTAATCACACTGATCGGGCGATACATTACTGTGACTTATAATTGTATAGGGAGAGAGAACCAAGAGCTGTGACTCTCACTGTGCTCAGAGTGGTGTGAGCACCCTGTATCTGGGATCACATATTACTGGAAGGAATGGCTTATAGAGTCAGGTTCTTTCAGGGCAACATAAATTCCTTCCGAGCCTACCCTCTTATGTGCAGTTTTCAAAGGTAACTTTAATGGCTTTAGCTAAGCAGATGAATTCCCTATTTGTACCAAGGGAGGTACAGCCACTGCCTCAACTGCCAGAGGACAAAGCATCAAGCTGAGCTTCTGCTTCACCACAGGTATTAGGGAAGCGAGGACATGAGCTGGACACCCACACAGACCCTAATTAAAGATGAACGTCTAGTCTGGTTTTTTGTTTTTAAAAAGACAAAGCACAACTTTTGTAACACAGTAAGCTGAGGTCAGGAGTTTGACTGTAAAAACGACATGCAGAAAATGATAGGCACTATTTAAAGAATGTAAGTACACACCACACAGAATAAGATGCTGGAGAAATTCCACTTCAACAAAAAAAGATTTGGTTCTAAGTATAGTAAAGAAAATAACTTATGCCTAGTGTATGAGCATTCACACTCTGTTATTTCCCAGAGCTGTGACTGCCTGGAACATGCTTCTTACCGGGGTAGTCACAGTAGTGGATGCGCCTTTTCTCCAAATCTGGGTTACTTCTTCTGTTGTATCTGACTGGCTGTATGTTCTGGGGAGTTATTGGCAGAGTTGCAGGTAAATTCGGGTTGTGAATTGCCAGCTTGGAAGCTATAGTGGCAGCGTATGATGGAGGAGGGGTTAAATTCTGCAGCATCTCTGCTTGTCTATCTGGACTGCCAGGCTCTGAGCTGGGGGGCGAAGGGGGGAAGTAGGTGGCCTGCTGCTGAAGAAACTGGTTTGGCATCGTGTAGGAGCATGGTGGAATGCCCTGGAACTGTTTCATTGCAGTCTGTGGGACAGCTGAAGAGAGGGTGTTGAGGCCTGACATGGCTGACGGCATGGAGACACTACTAAGGGAGTCCATGACGGCTGCCTGAGGAGCCGTGCTGGGCATGTCGAGGTCCGGCGAGCTCAGGAGCTGGTAAAGCTGGCCCTGCTGGGGTGTGACAGAGAGGTGGACATCAGGGGTTGGGAGCTCCTGCTTGATAAAAATGTTGTTCACATCAGGGGTCTGGTGAGAGCTGAAAATGCTGGTGAACTCGGGGAGGGCCTGGGTAGGGGCAGGGGCGGGGGCAGCGGTTTCACTCTGGTGACTGAAGATGGTGACGGGCTCGGTCTTGATGTGGGGGACGCAGGGCCGCTGTGATTTGTATAGGCCGGTTCTCAGGTGGCTGATGTCAGGGAGGAAGACGTTCATGTTGATGCTGTAAGGCAAGCCTTCGCTGTCAGTGAAGAACTGGTCTACAACTGAGGCACTGTCTCTTCTGTACTTCTTATGCTCAGAGATGACCGGGACCGGTGGAAGCTGAGGCGCCAGGTATTTCTCCATCTCACACCTCGTCTGCAAAAACAAAACGTACGATAGCCCACATGACTGGCTGTGAAACAAGGTGGCACGTGCACAGCGCGAGTTGGGAAACAGAGAACAGTGCTCTCCGGCCAGCTTCAAGCTACCTACGGAGGGAGATACCAACGCCATTGAGAACGGCGAGGCAAAACGAAGGCGGGTGCGGCTCACGCAGAGCGGTGCCGAGACCCATCGCGTGCCTCAGCCCATGGCAAGCTTTCATCTCAAGTCTACAAGACAGCCCCACAAGGGGAAGTGACAGGCCCCGGCCTAATCTACAGATCTCGCCCTCGCAATTTGCTGTCGAACAAGGTCGCTGCCGATCGGTTTCACCCGCTCCGCTTTGAAATGCGAACTCTGGGAAGCCACATCCCCAGACGGCTGTTTCAGCTAAAACTTCAAACGATATTTATACGCGCCCGATTCCTGCGCTTCCAGGGTTTTTCGTGCTTAAAAGAAAGGCGCTCGATTAGAAGTACAACACCGAAGCGTAAAGGTATAAATAACGCCGAATAAAAGAAAGACGGGTCGGTTATGTTTGCGCACCCTTTACGCAAAAAGCGTCTCACTAACACTTCAGAAATCGGCACAGCAGCAAACAGCAGATAAACACATCCCGGCTCTGCCCGGGTCCCGACAGCTCTGTAATTACGGGGATCGCTGCCCCGGTGCAGTGGTGCCGGGGAATCCGTGGGCGGCAGCGCCTGACCCCGCACACTCATCGGCCAGGCATGTGCCGAGCAACACCAGTGGGCAAACGCGGCATTCCCCCTCACCCCGTCAGGGCTCATTCCAGACCCGGCTAGCACCCGAGAAGAGAAAGCGGCTGATAAACAGCCTCCCCTGCTTTAAGTGGCTTTCAGGACGTTTCTTCAAAGCCCACCAGTAAACAACACAAACAAACACAGACGCATTCCCTCGCTTTGATCTGGATCTGCCCTAACACGCCAGGCTGCTTTCCGCCTCCCCCCGCTTACAGCGGGACCGCTTTGAAGCTGGGACCGCTCCTCTCGGAGGGGCACGACGCGGGCCGGAGGGCGGCCGGCAAGCAGGCAGGCAGCTGTCCGCAGTGGAGTCGATCCCGAGCGGCGTTTCGGGACGGGCAGAAAGTCCCGGGAAGTCCCCGCCGCCCCCACACCACCACCCCCCCCCCCCGCTCCCCGAACATGACTCTCCGCGTGGGCGAGGAGGACAGGCGGCCGCTCTAATTCTGCCACCGGGCAACTGCACGGGCAGCAGCCGGAGCTCTCAGCACGCCGCCGAGGAGCGGCCCGGCTCCCCCCCCGCCTCGCTGCCCAGAGCCGCCCGCCCGGCCCGGACCCGCGGCGCGGCCCCACCCCGTCCCGCCCGTTCCTACCTGCACCATCTCCTCGCCCGGCAGGGCCGCGCCGCCGCCCCCTCCGCCGCTCCCCGGGTGCTGCTGTTGCGGTTGCGGCGGCGGCTGCTGCTTCAGGTCCTCCCCGGGGAAGACGGGCGCTTCCCTGGCCCCCAGCACGGGCTTGAGCTGCGCGAACACCGGCTCCTCGGGCATGGGAGCCAGGCGGGCGCTCATGGTCAGCACCCGGGTGGCCATGGGCAGGGCGCTGCGGTGCGGCACGGGCGGGCTGCCCGCCCCGGCACTGGGCTCTGCCCGCGGGCGACTGCGCTGGGCTGGGCGGCGGCTGCTCGGCTCTCACTCACCACGAGCCCCGGCCCGACCGCGCATCCACTCGGGCGTCGTCAATGCCTCCGCCTGTACCTGGCGGCGGGTGTCTATCGCGGACACGCGCCCGCCTCTATTTCACCCACCCCACCCCCTGCACCCCACCCAGCCCTGCGAAGGGGCGGCCCTGAGGCTGGCCGGCCCACGGGACGCACGGCGGGCTGCGCGACGGGCTCCTCCCCGCGGCGTGCCGGGGCGGCGGCGCTGGGGCTCCAGAGCGGTTCCCGTCCGGCCGGGCTCGCTTTTCCTACCGCTCGTAGCCGCGCGGCTCTCCCGGCTGCCACCTTCCAATGGGTTTTTAAAGCCGTTCACTCACAGTTGTTATATATTTTTTTTGTCCCGGAGGCAACTCGCGGTCGGAACCCGTTGCCCGTCCCCGTGCGGACGGAGGGAAGAAGGGGCGGAAAGGAGACGGGCACGGCCGCGGCTCTCCCTTCTTTCCCTCTACTGACGCGGCGGGCGGGAAGCGGGAACCGAGCTGAGGCAGCGCGACGCGCTCCGCTCTGAGGGGCGGGAACAACCGCTCGTGCTGAGGGAGCCTGAGTTGGGGCAGCGGTAACACCTGCGCGCGGACGGATCCCCCTCGTGTGGCCCTGCTGTAGCCCAGCGAGGCTCCAGGCTGCCGTTGTGAAGTGAGGAGTTCGCTCCGTGACAGCTCTAAAGATGCGGAACTACCAGCTGTGCTGTCCGGGGCTGTGTTTTCTCTCAGAAAACCGGCGCGATCTGGGGCTGGGCAGCGCCTGGTGCGTGCGTACAGCAACGTTCAGGCGGATCGTCCGTCTGCTGTAACCGAAATGTCTCAGAGACTTGCAGACTTTAATTATACGCTTTGCCTCCATCTGATTAAATGAGCGATAAACAGACCATTTCAAAACTTTTTTTTTTTGTTTTGTTTTGTTTTGTTTTGTTTTGCTTTGTTTCCCTTTGTGCTGCGTGTGTCAGTTTACACAGGGCCTGCTTGGGCGAACGCTGTGTCGCTCCATCAGGGTAGTATTGCAAACGTGTAAACGCACCTCCAGAAGCAACTCTCAGTGTCGGCAAGTTTTCTAAAAGGCCACCGTTGGGGCTGAGCTACAGGTGAATAAATCCAGCCCCACCACCTCCTATTGTGCTCACAACAGCCTGCTCCTACAGCCTTTTCTCAAGCTGTGGAAGATTACCAAAGAGCAGGCAGTTGTGAAGAGTCAGTTTTTATTTTAGCATCTCTGCTGTCACTGACGATTAGTGACAGTATGTAATAGGCAGTCAGATTGCTTCTGACTTCCTGCTCAGGTTTGCTGATTGCGCTGCACTATGGAGATAGTGCACACAGAAGCCCTGGGTTGAGGCAAAACAGCCTGTTTTGGGAGCCCTCACAATTACCAGAATTTACACCTCTTTCAAAAAGAAATTTTCTTTACAATGCAAAAGTCAAGAATAAACTGTCAACTGATGTGTTTCTTAAATGGAAGCAATGGATTGCTCAGAGTTAATCATTAGGAAAAAAAGAACACAACTTTGCTGCTGTAATTATTTCAGAATATCTCTGTTTCTTTGCTGATTTTGCAGACAGGGTTACAAGTGAATTTACACTTCCCCAGACAAATTTGCAGTAGAAAATTCAAGTAGTATCTTTCAGATGTTGTGTAAGCGAGAATTTCAGCCGTGTTCAGGAGTTATTGTAAGAAATCCCTCCTCTGCAGTGCGGTTCTATGAACGTCTCTCAACATCTGACTCGAGAGCTCAGGTCACTGTCCTCTAGAGTGAAAAAATGGGAAATAAAAGGTGGAGTGGGATCGCCTGGAGGTGGGTATGTGAAGAACGCCTTCCAGTGTGCTCAGGCACTGAAGTGCTGTGCCCTGTGCTGGAAAGTGCGTTGCCAGGTTTAATGGAAAAGGGTTAAACTTTCTGAAACTATGTAAATGCTTCGGGTTCTGGGCGGGCAGAGATCCAGACATTCTCGGTAAATGTAGGCTTGATCACTTTGAACTCCCTTGTTCTTTGCATTCCTCTTTGCTTAGTAGTGCTGTACCCATTAGGGAAGACAGGAGAAAACAAGAACAAATGTCAAGTCCTCACCAGGGTGACTGGAGCCTGGTGGTGGTGGAGCCCAGCGCAGCCTGGTGTGAGAGAGCAGCCAGGACAGAGAAGCTGGGGTTGCCAGCGGCGATGAATATGGGCTCCACTCTTAATGAGTTCTCAGCTACATGAGATGTGTCTGTAGGGGCACCCCTGTGTCCCTCTGTCCTTTTGAGGAAGAGAAGGGCCAACATTTGTGGGGACCCATTGTAGAGGCAGGGGAGGAGTGGAAAGACATGGGTGGGTTGTTTCATATTGACGAGGTGAGGGAGACCTGCGGACATCAGCAGGTTTTAAGCCTCACAAAGATTTCTGATAATGATTTCAGGAGCTTTTTAGTGCACTCAGTGTCTGATTTTGAGCCAGCAAATACCTAGTTTGTTTTCTCACATCAACTTTCTAGAGAAGTGGAAATGAATTTCCTTCCTGGCAAATCAGTAGCCACCTATTTTTGGTCTCCCATTAGAATCCATCTCCCCAAGGGAAAGAACAGTTTCTCATTTTACCTTTGGCTGTCAGAAGAGAGCCAGTGCAATACTTATTTTTTCTATTCTTTCTCCCCACTGAGCACCATGGTGGGAGCCATCAGGTGCCATGGGAGCTTCTGACAGGCCTTACAAATGCCACTCGCAGCTCTGTAACACAGTGCTGCCACAGTGAGGAATGTAGCAGGGTGACTTTCTGCTCAAGTGAATGTGGGAGTCACGAAACGATAGTCTGCTGCTGTGTACTTTATCTGTAGCTTAGAGAAGTGTTCACTTCTTCGAAGGCAAACTAGACTGCTGTTTTTTATTTCTGTTTGTACAAAATAGTCTGATAGGCCCCATGGAAAAAAAAAAAAAAAAAAAAAAAAAAGGATATTCTTCCTAAAATAACGAATGGTACTTCCTTATTAATTCCGACAGGTATTTTAAATAAAAACACACTTTGTTTTGACTTCTTTCTCTTCTTATATTTCAGTAGTCACCTGCTTCTACCTTTCTGCTCTGCTGTCCAAAGAGTTACCAGCAGACAAATACCTCTGGTTCCCCTTAGGTGGGATTTTATTGTGAAGCACGTACAGAAAATAAGTTTCATGTTTGTAATCCTCCTGTATGCCCTCAGACACTTGTGTAAAAACTTACTGTTTCCAGTAGAATTCTTTAGGAACCCTTTTCCATCTGGCTCGGAGTGGTTAGTGCACCTTCTTCAAACCAGCTGGATGTTCTCTGTCACTGAAATTCAACAGGCATATCTTATCAGGTAGAAACCTCCTGAATGTGTGTGCCCCGGTGGCGCAGTGGTAGAAGTGCCTCTTGCAACACTGGAGGCCCGGGTTCGAATCCCCCCTGTGGCGCAAGTGGTAGAACTGCCGCTCTGCTACACAGAAGGCTCGAATCCTGGGAGTTCTCTAAGGTCCCTTCCAACTCACACTATACTGTGATACTATGTGTGATACTGTGAATGATGTGACTCTAGCATCAGAGAATGGAATTTGACAGCTTTTTAAAATATAAAGCTATAAACAATGCAAAATAACCAATGCCTCTACAAGCCAAGGGAGAATCACTACTGCAAAGCTCAGTAAATACAAAACAAGTGGTGTTTGCAAGCTTCTCTTTTGCACAGTTAGAACAGGGCAGGATGCATTGTTTCAAGTTCACTAATATTACTAAAAGCGCCCAGATGCAGTTGTGTTTGTGGTTTGTTTTTATCCTTTAGCTAAACATACTTTTCTTCCAACGTAAAATGAGTAAGTTAGAATAGCAGTGAAGGTTTGTGACAACTAAATAAAGGCATGTAAACTTACCCACAAATAACCTTTGATTTTTTTTTTTTAATATTATTACTATTTTTTTTTTGCAGCAACAGGTAAAGATCTTACCATGTCTGCATTTTCTGTGTTTTGACTGAGTCAGTCTGCACCGTATAAGGCCTAATTACAGCTTAATCATATAAATCTGTCTATGCAAGGATCTGTTCAAGTATTTTCTCTCGAATTTAACTTGAGCATGTGTGTATACACTTGTATGCATCAGTCTGATTTGCTATTTATCAAGGCCAGTGCTGACTTGGCGGAACAGATGCTTCAAGATGGAAACTTCAACTGCTCATTACTTGAATTCTTGGATTAAGAATCATCAACCTGTCTGGAGGAAACAAGACATCTTATTCAGTAGCTGAACCCAATCTTTACTTGGGTTTTAAGGAGTCTTAATGACTTCAATTAACAGCCTCCTGTATTTTGGTTTCAGGTACGTTTCAAGTATTTTCACCTTTTCTGGGAAGAGGAAGTACAGCAAAATCTCTTAGTGTTCCCAGTCCCTTGTTGTGACCTTTATAGACCTAATGTGCAGACTGTTTATTACAACAAGCCTTTTTGAGAACAGGTCACTGACTCAGCTGTAAGACACGAGTGTTTCCTGTAGTTTCATCGGCTGTCATACAGCTTTTCAGCTCTGACATGTTGCATAGCAGGGCCAGAAACTACAACAGTATGCTCCTTAAGCATGTCATTTAATTATTTATGTGCTAGTAGTGCAGATGGAAATCTGTACAAAGTATAATTACAGAAGATTAATTAAAATACATACGTAGAGAGTAACATTTATGATTTTTGAAAAGGTGGTTTGTCTGTCACTTGGAATCTTTGTTAGAAGCTACTACCACCCTGTTCTTCTGCCTTAACTAAGGAATGTTGAGGCTACCTGCTTTGTAAAAGCGAGTGCTGCTGGCAGTGTTTGTTAGCAATGGGTGGTCCTACGTGGTTGTTTAACCGCTTGAACACGAGACAAAACCACATTCTTCACTACTAAAGAAAGCATTTTTCGCTCCAGAGTGTTTATGCTGAAAATTTGTTAGCAAACACTAACACTGTAAAATTGGCATGCTTGCATGCTTTGGCTGAGTTCTCCTGATTAGAGAAATAGAGTAGAATGGTTTGAGTTTTGAGAAGTACTGCTCCATCAGATGGGAGATGGAGCCTTTATGGACTTGGACATAGCAGAAGCAATGGTCTGGCTAGACAGGCTAGGAGGGCATTAAAACAATGACATAATACTTGTTTAAGAATCTCTTAGCATAATAAGGTAGGGCAGTGAATACTCATTTGGAACTAAGTCCTGATGTTGAGAGCAGAAATAATTAAGGGATGTGGCCAGAAAAAAAAAAAACCAAAACCCTTTACCTCTTGTGCTGCACTCTTTCAAGTAGGGGAAGAGAGGATAAGCTCCTTAATCAACTGCCTATAATGCGCAGAAAGAAGATCCTGGGGCTTTGGATCACAACATCTTCATAATACAGCGTGCTGCTAGGAGCATTAAAGAGACCTTGTCAGACCACTTTGGCTGTCCAGAGAAGCTATTGACCCCACGTGGCTATGTTTCTTGTGATAGCTATACTGTCATATTCAGAGCAAAGCTAAATTTCAGCCTGTCATGCAGCTACACCCTTAGTAGTGAAGCAGGAGAACTAATGCTATTGGTGACAACATCTTTACAGTTGTTAAAATTAAGTAGTCTCTGTATTCAGGTAGTCTTGCGTCCAGCAGTTCTGCACTAGAGAAAGTAGACCCAGCAACGAATCAAAAATATGGACATTTTTGGCAAGCATCATAAAACAGTTATTTAAACATGCTGCCTGTAATCAGCTGAAAAAAACAGGAACAAAAGCAGCTGGTGATACAAAAGGGCTAAGTTTAAAATACTGAAAGAAATAGCAGGCTAAATTATTGAGTGGTGAATAATTAGGCAGAGTCTGGATGAGGTGAGTATGAGCACTAAAGTCCATGATTGCAGAGGATCTGGTTTAAAAAAACCACATCCCTAAAAGAACAGCCCCTTTCCTTCTGCCTCTTCAGAGTGGATTTTGAAAAGCAATTATAATTATAGGTACTCAACAGCTCAGAAAATAAAAACAAAAACATAAGTAAAGTGAAATAAACATGACAGTATAGGGATTATGGAAAAATTATATGGAAGAAAAGGATACTTAAGAAGTCAATAAACTTCATTGAAAATAAAAATTTAAAAAAAAAAAAAAAAAGGTCCATAAAATGCATTAAGAATTTTAACATCTTTCTGTTTTTAGACAAAGGAATGTTGATAAGCAAGCAGAAAGAAGATGGTGAATGTTCTTGTACTGTACTTCAGAAAAGAGTAGGTAATGTATTTCTATCCTATGATAATGACAGAATATTTTCCATTTTAACAATGATTCAAGAGCACATTAATATAGCTATTATTAATACTCTTACATTGGTATATCTGGATAACTTCACACCAAGAACTTTAAAAGAGCAGTCAGTGAGCTTTCAGGATTAATATTCACTAACTGTTAGAACACTAAGCATGTTCCTGAAGACTGTCAAGAAAGCCAGAGTTAGAACCAACACTTGAAAGAAAATGTAAAATGGAATGATGCTCGTAATTATAAGTTTGCATTGAAACACTGATTATGAGCAGCTTAACTTTAATAATCAATGCAGAGATTTATTAATATAGGAAGATAATGCAATTTAGCCCCAACCTATGCTTGTGGAATACAAGACCTAGTCAAACTAGCATGAATAAAGTTGGTCACAAAAGATTAAATAGAGTTTGTATGGAACATTTTTATAAAGCACATCACTTGATTTAGCTCAGTATTTTCGGCTAAAATTGCTAATCGTCAAATCTCAGTACTTTCAAGTAGGATTTTTAATTACAGGGATTTTTTCAAAGACTTAGAATAAACATTGTTATTAATTAAATTTGTTGAGGAGATGAGAGTTAGGGACAAATAAATAATGATGGCAGGAAACGTGCCTACCATTACAAACCATTCATTGTTTTTTTGGATGCTGCTGAGCAATACATCTTCCGATATAGGTGGAGATGAAGACGTGGAAAGGACCTGGGCCACATAATGACTAGTTAGCTCAAGGTGATTCCTCAGTCATCCAAGGAGGATGTCTGGGTGCCTAAACAGATGATACACATTCAGTTGTATAGGTATTATACCACACGTGACACTGGAGAGTTTTATTGAAACAGTCTTTTTTATATACACAGTTCAAGAAGGCATGAAATCTCTTTTCTTAGTTTTTAAGCTTGCACTCAGTTGTACTGTTCAATGAATTGGCTGTGTGTAGTTGATGGTAATCCTCCAGATGTAGGCAAGCATGGCTTCCCTCTGAAGGTACTGACCTTGCCATTAATTTAGGTGCACATTTTAGGAAGCTGTTTTCAGTCTTTCTGACTTAGAGCCCCATTTATTTTCTCACTAAAGAAAAAGAAAACTTGGATAATAATGCATTAAAACTTTTGCCAACAAGTTTGCTTTTGCTCAAAGAGCACAAGCTTCTGCTTTAGAAGGAAGTTCTCAGTAAACACTTAAAACTTATGTGCAATATGGATGCCTAAACAGAGCAGAAAACAAGATAATGAATTTTTCTAGCAGGGCTGGAAGTTGAACGGCTGAAGTGAAACCTAGGCAGTTTTAAGCTGGATGATGCCTTCTGAAGTGTGGTTGTTTGAGCATCTCTGTTCTGTTCTGGGTGAGTTAATGTTCACTTTTTTCTTAGTATTCGAGAACCACTCTAAAGCAGCTTATAGATCACTAATGACACAGACCCCACAGCTCAGGATCTTCCTGATTTAGAAGTATAATTTCAATGTACTTCTGTTGCTTCATTTCTGCTGTTGTGCACCCCAATTCTATGACATATTTAGAGCAGCTACACCAACTGAAAGGAGCTCAGAAAATCTGATTGTCTCCTGTCTACTTAACAGTGTGTTTCTAGTAGGAAAAACAAACAAACAAACAAAAAACATAACACAAAGCAAAGCAAAAAGAGTTGGAAAAAGCCAACCTTCTGCTATCAGGAACAGCTGCAGCAACAGCAGAAGGAGTCATTCAGAGGATATTAAAATTACGATAGGGTTCTCTCTTGCTTACTGATAAGGGTAATAACTCAGATGACCCTCACATTTTTGAACACATCCTGGTAGTTTGATTGACATTTTTTTGAAGAAAGAGGAAGTTTAGGAACCAGCAAGTAATTTCCAGAAATGGCAATAGTAAGTACTGATTTTCCATTCATCTGCCCTAAGATGGTGAGCTTTGACCTCCACTGAAGGCACATTAAACATCTTTTGGTAGTGAGCCAAATAACTGGACGTCACTTGTCATGAAGGAAAGCTGCAAAGAGTCACTACAAAAGCTTCCTTCAGACATGAATTGAATGTTCAAGAGGAGTTTCCTATGAAAGCTTCTGAAGGTGTACCTCATTTTTCATCCCAGTCACACCATAGAGAAGGAATGTCACTTGGTCAGCACACAGTTTTGATCCTGATTGTATCCAGAACTGTTGAGGTCAGAGTATGTATTTGTACTCACCAGTGAAGTTAAAATCAAGAACTGCTGCTGGTATTAGAGGCCATTGTAATGTGTTTGCTGATGAATGAATCAAATACCACTGATCTCACTCAGAGGTTCTACTGCTCCACGATGAGGAAACTGAAGGGCCTTGCTAAAATGTGGCTGCACACCAATACAAGCCTTATCTCCTGTTCACCTGGGGGCTTATGGAGATGCTGACAGTGTTCTGCTTGCTTCATGGGGGAAGTTCTGTATTGCTAATCATGTGCTGTAAAGAAAAGGCACAGCTGCATCCTCCTTTAGGGTTTCTATTTGCCTCATGATGGACTCCTTCCATTAAGGAAACAACTGCCTCCACTCAGTTTGTCTGTTTTCATTTAATGAGGAGAGATACGGTATGAAGGTATGGACACTGGAACATTATGGAAATAAGATGATAAGGGAAAAGTGACAGTTGTTACTGGTGATGACTGAAGTGCCTGATCACGATATGGTCTTAGAACTGGCATATATCTATCCAAGTGCACACAGAAATGGTGATCTTCACAAATAAAGAACATAAGCTAATTTATAAATTAAAAATAATGTATAAAGCAAATGTTACAGAAGGTGAAATGTCTAATATCATAGAAGAGTATTATGTTTATCACCTTAGTTTATCTGTGTTTTTCACCCAAATACTCTGAATGTATTCACTTTCTAGGTCCATTATAATGTTTTTAATTTTTGTTCTCTGACAAATAGTGTATTACATCAAATAATGTACAATATATTTAAATTAAATGAATGCAATCTTGCTTTCTTTTCCCCTATCATTTTCAGCCTTCCTCAAAATATTTAAAGAGCGATGAGCAGAAGTAAATTACTTTTCAGTGAGAAAAACATGAAATACTTTGTTAATATATTGGCACTTGGAGCTTTGAGTGTTACCCATGTTGTTTTCTACAAATGATGTTGGGAAAACATAGCAACCCAGAATTCAGGAAACTGTTGGGTTTTATTTGAGACATACTTAAAAGGTACTGATTTATTCAATTATACTTCAACATATTATTCTCCAAAAAGATGGATTTAAATTGCAGCTCTTTATTACAGTCAGCTGGCCCAGGGTTTCCACCTGCTAAGAGTTTAACAGTTGAGATTTCTGTCACTTCTTTTTGAAAATGATGGGTGAGGTAGTGAAAAGACATAATAAAAAAAGGAAATGTTTACTTGCAGAACAAGAGACCATATTAATACACTTCTTCCATTCAATGATATTATTTAAATCAATGTTTTTAAACTAGATCAAAATATTTATCTGTTAGAACATCCATGTTTGGCCTGCAGGTATTCTTGTTGTTGGATGACTTAATGGAAGGTTGGTCTATGTCTATTGTGTTATGGTATGAAAAACAGCATTTCATGAATGCACGGCCTATTTCAAATGTGTTTACCTGACTGGTTCATAACACGCTTAGTTAAAGCTAAGGAGCCAGCTTATTCATGAACTCATAAGTAATGTGGCAAGTTGGGTGAGGCAAGATTTTAACAATACATCTTAATCCCTGAGCTGCTTGGAAGATATAAATAAGATAAAGGAGAGAAGTTGATTCACTCATAACAAAGCAGGGTTTCTTTCTCTCCAGATTACTTGAGATTTTTTTTTACTCTAGATTACGTGCTCTCTAGCTGACCAAATATTACTCTGTGAAGAGAGGACTGACAAAATACAAAGCTTCTTTATAGTGCATAGAAAGCCTTGCTTCTGCGCAACTCAGCAGTAAGGCCTGATGATTCATAAAGCTGGTACTCAGTATAGGCTATGAAATGCCATGAAATACCATCTAATCACATCTAACCTCTAGAAAAAAAAAAAAAAAAAAAAAAATATATATATATATATATTACGCACATTTTATGCAGAAAAGAAACAAATATTAAAAGGTCTTTGGCAAGAACAGGATGAAAGTCACCTCTTGTTCTGAAGCATTTCAGTGTGGTGCTATAATCTTTCAAATTCTGAGTTACAAATTGAGATATGGCGTCACTGAAAGGATGTAAGAGTGGAAGGGACAAAGAGGATGTTAACACTTTTCCTTATACTTCACGTTAGCATTGACAAGTCTTGTGGATAGAGCAGCTTGTAATTACACAAACTGGCTTTCATCAATGCCACATCTATATCTGTCCTTGTAATTTTAAGTCTTACTCTGAAATAATTATTTGAATATAATGAAATTCACCTATGAGATAATTATTAATCACAGTAGGGGCAGATCAGCTTGGTCCCCTGTGTTCTATCAGCAGAAGCATTTTGCAATGATCGTTGCAGCACTTCCAATCCAGGTGACGTTATTTATAGTATGAAACTGTGGCAATAAGCCTTCCTGGTATCTAATTTAAGAAGAACTAAAAAAGGCTCTATGTTCTTTATCCCAAGGACATTGTGGTACCATTAAACTCGTCTCATGTTGGTTTTTCTTTGAAAAAATATTGCAGTGACAGAGTATGGTGCAATGCCTGCTTCCCTCTGCTCTGAATGGAGGAGTGAAAACAGTGCTCATGAAAAGCTAATCATCACCACGGCTGAGCAAGTTGCTTATTCACACTGAGTTATGCAACTTAAGGAATTCCCCTCTACAAAGACATTGCTAAACACTAATGCATTGTATTTTTTAAATATCCGTCCTCCAGCAGATGCTATGGCACCAAAATTTGCTGTATTGCAGTACATCTGCTCTTAGCAGCTACCTGAATTTAAAAGTAAGCGCTAAGCTTTGCAAAGTTAAGTATTGAAGTAGTCATGCTATTCATACCCTCTTTGTCCAGTGTTTATTATTTCACAAAGTTAGGTGCCTAAAAATGGAGTAAATGAAAGCTAGCATACACTGTGTTCAGCATCTTGTCAGCACTTACGAGCTGTGTATTTGATAGGTGAATATCCCTTGAAGAAAGAAGTAGTGAAAACAGGCATCCCCTACTGCTTAGTACTTAGAATAATGATAGTAAGAGGAACTGAGTTTCATTTTATGGTCCAATCAACAGGTGTTCCAAATCACGCTTGTTCTTATTGCCAAACCCAGCAATTAGTGTTTCATGCAGAGTGAAGCACTGTACTGTCATTTCCAGACATACAGCCTTGCGGTGAGACTAAGCATTGCCATGACTGGAAAAGATCTAGGTGGTCACTGAGATTCTTGGTAGAACTGTGCTCATGGTACCACCATGGTTGAGTGGCACCAGACCTGACTTCTTAGCAGGTTGAAGTTACAACTTTATGTTTTCAGAAATTAAGTAGGAGTAATAACAAAAAAGGATAACTGAAAAAAAAAAAAAAAAAAAAAAAAAAAAAAAAAAAAAAAAAGATAACTATAGGTAGCAAAGTAGATCAAGAATTCCCATTTCCAAAGACATCCAGTAAGCTGAAAGGCTGCAAATTAAAGATACTGAGCATTTAAATGGAAACTAGTATTATCATTCAAATCAGTAAATATGCTGCAGTCCACTGTAGGCCCATGCAGCTTTACAGCATCAAGTGGTGAACCTGACAGTACCTGAAGACGGGACAGTAGAGCAGACAAGCCCATGAAGATGATGCAGCACAGCAATCTTTACATTTCTAAACTACATGAGACTTTATTTGCATTTCCTTCGTTGTCAACTTTAAGATACCTGTTTACTGAAAAATATTTTGCTTTGTATTAAAAATAAGCATGATCTAAAACAACACTCTCACTTGCATGCATTTAGAATATATACATATGTTTCACTTTACAAAATAATAGCAAATCATCAAGGATTCATAAGAACTTCAAATCATTTCTTTCTTTGTAATTTCACAGTATTTAACGTCCTTAAGTCAGTCAGATTTCAGAGTTATTATCATGGTGTAAAACTATGACAAAGGTTTCAGCATGGACAAATTTAAAGCGGCATGTCAGAGTGTAAAAAGGTCTATATTTCATAGGATTGGCTATTTTGATTGGCTATTTTGTTTTCACGGACAACAGATCTAATCAGCCCACTTTGGTTACCCTAGGGGAGATTTCAGGCAGCTCCATTGTGTCGGAGGGCACCCTGGCTGTGCGCTAAGATTAGCCTGCAGAGATTTTGCAGAGTTGAGAAAGAAAGGTAAGCTCTCTCCTGCTGCTGATAAACACTGTTATTGTTCTCCATTCTCCACTGAATGGAACAGATGCAATTCTGCGAAGTTAATTACTGCAATAATGAAAGAAATGACACAAAATGACAAGGAATGTGTTAATTCAGTGAGACTTAGTCACTGACATATTTTTCCCTTTACTGCTCGTTGTTACTTTCAGGCACGTACGCCTTTCCTCGTAAATACTAAGTGGATTTTTTTGGACTTAGTATTTAAGTAACAAGTTAATAAAATAAAGATTAATGTGTAAGTAGTGGTGCCTCCTGGTCTCTTAGTTGTCTGTTCCACACCTGAGATCTTTGATAAAGTGTCGGCAAGAAAGGACAAGGCTATCCCTGCAGGACATAGGACTTCTTTCCTTTTGAACACCCAGGAATGAAGATTCACTCAGATTTTATTGATACCTTAAGATAATTTGACTCCCAAGAAGGAAGAGGCGGACAACAAACAGACTGCGCCAGAATACTGTATTTTTTCCTCGCTTGCACTTCTCACCACGTCACAGGAGGGATGAATGATCCTAGTGCTTGTGTGAACGTAGCTCCAGGTGACAACTTGTGAATCCCTGCTTACACGGCTCCACTCGCTGGCACTGGGAACTGTGCACTTGGAAATCACAGCCCTGAGAAGCACAGTGCAATGACTCTCCTCTGTGATGGCACTGTACTGTGATGGGGAGCGTAAGTCTGGGCACAGAAACAACCTCCTCTCACAGTCTCAGAACTCAGTGGGAACACTTCCAACTCTTTCTTTTATGCAGGACTACTGCACTTAGGTAAAAGTCCTGTCTAAAATCCACATACATGTGCAAGGTTATAACTTCCTTGTAAAAGTTTAATACTACATTGCCAGGTCTTAATAATAATACAAAAAGAAACAAGTTCTTCTGAAGAATTGAGTAAGAAAGCAAAGGAGAAAGTCCATGCTGAAATATGCATCTCTAAAATCATGATAATAAAGGGCATGGGGAATTGCTAACAATTTCAGCTGCAAGACTGAATAATCTAAGTAATCCTTCTTCTATTTAACCAAGAAGGAAAAATGAAAAGACTTTCATTGAAATGCAGTCATAAATTCCATCCATAAGTCTTTTCCTGCAATTAAGTTACATTTACTGATCCACTACTCCTTAAAAGAAGCATTAACACAAAGACTTCAATTATTCATGGTCAAACAAAGTTGATTCTATTGCTTCAATCAAAGCAGCATTCTCTCATACAGTGGTTATTTCTGTAGTATCTTCAAAAAGGGCACAGTCTATGAAAACATGTAAGTTTCCAAGTAAAAGCTATTTCCATGGTCAATCCCAACTTTTTGCATTTCATACTTCTGCCATTTCTTGCTTTCATGGGGATGATTTCGTGTGTGCCCTTCATCCCTTTAAAGGATTATATGACTAAAATTCACTCTTTGTTTGAATCTAGTTCCAATGTCCTGAGAAAAAGGAGACTTGGAAAGGGAAAGGAAAGGAAAGGAAAGGAAAGGAAAGGAAAGGAAAGGAAAGGAAAGGAAAGGAAAGGAAAGGAAAGGAAAGGAAAGGAAAGGAAAGGAAAGGAAAGGAAAGGAAAGGAAAGGAAAGGAAAGGAAAGGAAAGGAAAGGAAAGGAAAGGAAAGGAAAGGAAAGGAAAGGAAAGGAAAGGAAAGGAAGAGAGGAGAAGGGAGGAAAGAGGAAAAAGAGGAAAGGAAATGAAAGGTAAGGAAAGAGAAAAAGAAAAAAGAAAGGAAAAGAAAACAAAACAAAAGGAGAAAAACTGGGCATTTACTGCTATGTAAAACTTACAAGTGAGGGAAAGAAACCCAGGAAAGTGCAAAATTAACTCAGTGGAGCAAAGCTGGTGCTTCCCATGCTGTCAGCAGAGGGCTTAAAGAGCTGCAGAGGGTCTAACATCTGCCAGGAACCACACCTACTTCTCCTTGGTGCTGTGACCTTCAGCAATATCCTCGCTCTTCCGTCATACTCAGTTACCATCCATTTGCACTAGCAACGCCACCCCCAAGAGTTAGCACCCTGTACTGCTGCCCAGCTTAAGCCTGAAATCCCCCAAGTGTAACTGCCTTATTAAGCTATGGAAGCATGCATTTCAAAGGTCAAGAGTTCCCAACCAATCCTGGGAATTTAAGAAGGGGATAATATTGCCCAAAGACACTAAGCAAAACTTGATCTTCTGAAGATATTTATTTCATTTTCAAAGGTCAAGAATGAATACAGATTGTCTGTGTGCTTTGCTATAAGAAAATTCCAGGGATATATTTCTTTGACTCAGTAAAGTCTGGCATGTGTTCTATTAAATGCAGTGTTAACAGGGAGATACGTTCTTTCCTCAGTAGACATCCCTAATGAGAGTAGCCCTGAAAGATGACAGGATGTTGCAGTCTCAGTCTGTTGCGTATAAATCCATTTTCCAGTGACAATCGATGCATTTGTGCAACATCATAAATACTTCTTCAAAACATACCATGCGGTTTCTAGAAAGTCATGCTCTCTGCCTTGTGTCTTCCAAAGGCATGGAAGCACGACATGGCCATTTGGAAGCTGAAGTGGAGTTAGCCTTCCTTTTTCCTGGAACTAGATATCACATAAAACGATAACTGAAAGTGAAAATAACCAAGTCTGAGTGGTTGCAAATCTTATCTCAGAGATACTGACAAATACTCTGACAAGGAACCTAAAATTTGTAGCTGTTCCTATTTTCCAAGGTTGCATTGCTATTTTATACAGAAAGTCTTGGAAGGGAGGAAGACTGCAAATCCCAGTGATATATAATTTCTTTGCACAGAAAATATTTAGGAACTACAAATGCCAGTGAAGCGGGACCAGAGGATTCAGCAGCACATTTTGAAAGGGGTGCTTTATTAAAAAAAAAACATTCCATGTTTTCAATTTCATTGATTTCCTTGATGTGTTTGAAGCCTTTTGCTTCTAGCGGGAAGCAGAAATGTGAGAAAGCAATTACACTGTAAACAAACAAACAAACCAAACACTGAAAAGCCTTTACCTCTCTAAACCAGCGATGCCTCCTTCTTTCCTGTTCAACCTATACATTTAGGAGACTTTACACTTCAGTAACACCAACTTACAGTGTACCAAGAAATGTACTAATGGATAGAGAATTTTCTTTCTTTTTTCTCTTTGGTCTGAAAAAGAGGAACTGAAGGTGATTATATGGGTTGGGCACTTCAAGTCACAAGTTGTGTGTATGCATGACTGCTCCTTGAAATTTCATTGCTTTTGACTCATTCTTCATTGACACAAGACCTACTGCAATGGGGAACTGTAATGACCATTTCATGAAGAATAATTTTGGAATAATTCAATTTGCAGCCATGTTTGCAGAAAACAACATCAGTCAAAATGTTGTACAGGTAATACAGCTGAACCTTTTCATTACTCAATGAGCAAATATTTACTAATTTTTGCTGTAGGACACACTGTCTGAATAGTTATATTTAAGTGACATTCTTGTTTTCACTTTTCAAAAGATTTCTTCCTCCATAATGAACTATAGCCTTAGTCTAATGATGACAGACAGGAAAAATACAAGGTCTTCAACTGGAAAAAGTGTACACATGGAGCAGGTTTCAGAGGAACTTAACAAAAGCATTATGAATTGTCAATACACGTAAACAAATTACTTTTGTTTCTGCATATCTTTGTTGGGAGTTTGTTATTAATTTTCTTAAAAACCTGTAAATGTCACATTGTCATCTGAAGAATTGCTTAAATGTCAATGTAATTTCACCATATGATAGTTTTTTTCTGCCCTCTTAGAAGATCTGGCTGCTGCAGAACATAGAAATTTAGGAAGCACAATTTATTCTTGAAGCATCTTAAATACTTTAAAAGTGTAATCGTTTATAAATAAATTATGCTGCTATCCTGTATATTTAGAAATATTACCATGGACAAATTTAGGCTAGAAAGGAATTCTGAAAAATAATCATCTGGTCCAATGTGAAGGCAGGTCCAATTATATCAGATCGCTGAGGGCTTTGCCCAGTTGATTGCTAAACATCTCCAAGGATGAAGACGCCACCACCTCCCTGAGCAATCTGTGTGAGTGACCATCCTCACAGAATCATAGAATCCTTACAGTTGGAAGGGACTTTAAAGCCATCTAGTCCAACTCCCCTGCAGTGAACAAGGACACCTACAGCTCCATCAGGTTGTGCAGAGCCCCAACCAGTCTGGCCTTGAAAGTCTCCAGAGACAGGACACGTGCCATCTGTCTGGGCAGTCTGTTCCAGTGCCTCACCCCCCTCACTGTTTTTCCTTATATCCAACCTAAATCTTCCCCGTTTAAGTTTGAAACCATTTCTCCTTGTCCTCTCACAACAGACCTTGCTGAAGAATTTGTCTCCTTCTTTCCTGTAGCTCCCCTCTAGATACTGAAAGGCTGCTCTCAGGTTTGCATTTTCTTCTCCAGGCTGAACAGCCCCAGTTCTTTCAGCCTGTCCTCACAGGAGAGGTGTTCTGTCCCTTGGATTATTTTTGTGGCCCTCCTCAAGGTAGAACACTTTTCATAATAGACAGTTCTAATTTGCTGTGTTGCACCTCTTGTCAGTTTTGTCTTATTATTGAGCGCCTCTGAGGGCAGGCTGGCTCTGCTTTCTGTACCATCCCATCAGGTAGTTGGTAGTTGGAGACTGCACCAAGATCCCCGCCAAGCCCTTTAAGTCACAGTTTGTTCAGCCTCCCCATCTACATTATATACTCCAGCCCCTGATCACCATGGCGAATCTCTGTGGGCTCACTTTTATACATCAACGTTTTGAATAAACCCCAAACTGAACATAACACTCTGGATGTGGTCTCCCATATAACAAACAGAAGGGAAGAAGTGCTGGCTTATACTGTTAGTACAGCCCAGGATCCTTTACTGCAAGAATGTACTGTATTGCTGACACGTTGAGTTTGTTGCCCACCAGGACGATGAGATATGTTTCTCCCAAGCCACCTTCCTGTCAGTTCTTGAATATGAGGTTCTTCAATCCTAGAGATGAGACTCTATTTTTTTGCCTTTGAACTCCGTATGGTTCTTGTTGGGCCATTTTTCCAGCCTGCTGATGTCCGTCCAAGGCCCTGCCCTGCAGAGACTACTTCTCCAAATTTGGCATTGACTATGAACTTGCTGAAGGACACTATTTGCCAGTTGGACTTTTCATTGCTGATCACATTTCCATGTGCTTGGTGTGTCAGCCAAATTTCCATCCACTTCATAGTCTGTATCTTACCAATTTGTCTGTAAGGGTACTACTGGAGAACAAACAGTGAATACTTCAGATTGCAACTAGCATCTTGCCTCGAATAGTCCACAGGTCCAGATAACAGAATTTATTGATTACTGGGTGATAACAGACAAGCAAGACAGTCTGGGGAAGATAAACTAGGGGCTGTGAATCATATCAAACATTTATTGCAAAACTATTACCCACTTATGCAAGCTGTCTCACACGAAAACAGTTCTATTTACAAAAACAAACAAAAAATACAATAGAGAAAAACCTAGGCTTCAAGAAACCAAAGCTGTTCAAACAGCATCGATACTGAGTGTTGTGAGTGCAAGGATTAGTGCTTTTTCTTCCATGTGGACAAGAACCTCTGTTTACATATTTTGCCTCCCTCATTCACAGAATCATCATTTTAATCCTGTGGTGTGCAATTACTTGTGTTCTTCCCTCACTCTCAGAATTAGCAAAAGCTGAAGCTTACTTTCAATAGAGGAAGTCTTGCTTTTTTTCGACTTGATGTTTGGGAAATGAAGAAGAAAAGCGTATTTAAGAATCAAAAGCTCAAAATTTATATACAGTAAATAATTATTGTTCACATTCAGCTGGGAACAACGAAGCAATTGAAGAGATACTGTCAAGGAAACAGGAAGTAAGAAAAAAGAAACTTCCTCTTATATGAAATCTGAGCGGTATGTTCTGTGTGCACTTACTTAAACAATGCCAGCAACATTTATGTGATGTAGAACTGTAGAGTAAACGTATCTAGCCCAGAGTACCAGAGCTGATAGCTAAGATGCATTTTATTGCTTCATCAGATTTGTAATGGGCTGATAAGGGAACTGTTTTTTCACTGGACATACAAAAGCAATGTGCCCTTGTGGCCAAGAAGGCCAGTTGTACCCTATGTGCATTAAAAAGAGTTGTGGCCAGCAGGTTGAGGGAGGTTATCCTCCCCACTACTCTGCCCCGGTGAGGCCACGTCTGAAGTTCTGTGTTCAGTTCTAGGCTCCCTGGTACAAAAAAGACAGGGATCTCCTGGAGAGAGTCCAGCACAGGGCCATGAAGATGATGAGGGGGCTGGAGCATCTCCCACATGATGAAGGGCTGAGAGACCTGGGTCTGTTCAGCCTGGAGAAGAGAAGGCTGAGGAGGGGGGATATGATCAACACTTAAAAATATCTAAAGGGATGGAGTGTGCTCTTTGCAACAGTGCCCAGCAACAGAACAAGGGCAATGGGCAAAAACTGAAACACAGGAAGTTCCATCTGAACATGAGGAAAAGCTTCTTTTCTGTGAGGGTGACAGAGCACTGGAACAGGCTGCTCAGAGAGGCCGTGGAGTCTCCCTCTATGCAGATATTCAAAATCCACCTGGACGCTTTCCTGTGTAACGTGATGTAGGGAACCTGCTTTAGCAGGGGGTTAGACTAGATGATCTCCAGGGCTTCCTGCCAGCTCCTACAATTCTGTGATTTCCCTCATAGAAAGTAAGCTATAGTCTGATGCTAATTCATGTATTTGTTTTCGATTTCTATGAGCCAGAATAGTTGCAAGGAATGTGACATGAAGCACAAGGTCCAAGAGAAACGATGTAGAGAGCTGAAGCATGCATTCATTTGAACACTATGAATAAGACACAATTTAACAACTCGGATTATAAATATATACAATATGATGGTGTTTATTTATTTATTTTTTAATAATTCAAATATATGTTAGTAAGTTCATTTCATGCAGTATTTCCACACATTTTATTCCCATTGTAGATCTAAAAAATATTTATACAACATAAGATCATTTCACAGGTATAAAGCAACAATTGTAAACAAAAGAGTTGATTGCCTCTATGGGAAAAGAGGCATTATTATGTTGACAATGTCTTTCTTCAAAGAAAATCTCCCTAAAGGATTCTCTGAAGTATTTATTGAAAAATGCTATGGTGATGTTTTCTTCTGCAGTTTCTTGTACCATACAGGTGCCTGTATATTTGTCTGTAAAATAAAGAATGTATTAGTTATGAGAAAGAGTGAAAGTCAGGACACAAACATGCAACCTATGCTGAATTCTCTTTCTTTCCTATGTAGCTCATAGTGTTAAATCATTTTCTTTCTGCTTAAAGAACGTAAATTAAAAGTAAGACTATGTATTCAAGGTTATTACTACTACATATCTGTATTTAAACCAGCCAATTTCTAAATTACAAAAAGCAGATAAGGTAAATGATTTGTTTTAAAATATCAAACATGTGTCAAGGGTACCACAAATATGTTTCACTCTAAATATCACTATCCCACATTCCCATTAGAGAAGGGGATGGAACTCAGGAAGGAGATTTTGTGTGTGCCATAGACCAACACTTTGTACAAAATAAGAGCTCATTATAATCCAAAATAAAATAATTCATTAGTTTTCTGACAGTGCAGAAATATTGTTATTTGTAGAGAATTATCTGTGAGCAACTTCTTGTCTTCATAATCCTCAGGGCTACTGCACATTCAGGACAGTATAGAACATTCTTGTGGCAAATTCAGTGGTTGTTTATATGCAGAAATAACAAAAAAAATGAAGGCGGAACGAGGTTAAGAACTCTTCTACATTCAAATTTCAGTATTAACTCTTGCTTTTGCTAATAATTTTTCTTTTGTCTGTTGCCTCTAGAATCATTCTCAACAGTTTGTTGTCTTCCCCCTCTTTGTGCTTTTCCTCCAAGACTTAACAACCGTCTTCAAATTCAGTGGGCCTTGGATCCTTGTCATGTTTAAATCTCCATTGTTCTCTCATTTTGAAGTTCTCAGTTATAAAAACGAATCTGCTCTATTTGTACAAGCTATTAAAATTCTCTAAATTGGCCTAAATGGGCAGGACTTTAACAGGGCTATTAAATTATTTCCCTATTTAGTAGGAAACCCCACTATCGGCTCGTTTGCATTTTTCTGCTTCAGAGTTAGATGAGGAACAATTTCAACATGTCAAAGCATTTCTTGTCCTAGATTCCCACACGATTTCTATATTTTTAAGAGAGGCAGGACAGATTATACACTCAAACTGTGGATTATCTACACAACCTAATTATTAGCTCACGGTCTGTCTCTATTTTGGATCACTGCACCGAAGACAAAAGTTTGGGTAATATGATTTAGCACTTCCAAAAGGATTATGGATGAGACAGCACACAGCAAGCCTTTTACCTCTAAGCAGTCTCATAACACTGTCTAAACAAAATCTGAACCACTGGATAGTCTAAGTAATTGTCCCCAAATGCCCTCATGCCATACTGAGGAGATGTAATCATTCCCTACATTGTGTACTATAAAATCATTATCTGATGTGTCGCAATACAAACCTTACATTATTCGAGACTCTTTCAATTTTAAGAAGATTCCACCAGAAACAGAAATACCAAAAAAACAACCATATATAGATACATATTTGGACCAAAACAGCAAAATATTGGGCCCAGTGGAAAAAAAAATAATTAAAAAATAATTAAAAAAGAGGGTTGTGTGGATTCAACCAGCCTACCCTAGAGGAAAACAGCTGCAACCACTGTAAATACAAATTATCATTTGCTTTGTGACTAAGCATTATAATTCTCTTAAATTCATCATCTGAGACACACTTATAGTCAGAAACGTCTATATCATTTTCTTGAAGCTTTTAAATACCAGAAGCACTAAATTCTGTAGGGAACTCGAAGCATTAAAATTCAAGCTTTTAGTTAGTAAAGGAATGAAACGAGGCTTTGTAGTATCAGTTATCCATACTAACAGAAGTGATAAAAATCCTGGGCATATCCCTGTATGTATACACACATATGCAGGAGTGTAAATACACATAAATACATTTATTTCCTCACTGCTGCTCCTCAGTGTACCTGTACACAATCAGCTCATGCTCAGGGTAGACTTAAAATTGTGTACTTATTCTGTGCTCATTAAAGTTTTGTGAACTGACAGTAATGTAATTGGCTTTCTTTTAAAAATCTTGTTTAATTTGAACTTCAGATGCACAAACTACCAAACATGTAAATAACATCACAAACTGCAGTTTGTCTCCTCAAAATCGACCACAGCCATACAAAGTTGCAAATATTATGCAGAATAAAGTACGTACCTCCTTGAAGTACAAACTACCTTTCTTCTTTTTAAAGCGCGAGGAAAATAATTAAGAAGCTTATGGCACTTACTCTTAGCAAAGTACTTACAAACAATGTTGGCTTAGGCCTGAATATATTTTCTTCTTCATATTCCGGCAGCAGTTTCACTGAAGGGCTTGATTTGTTTTCTGCAGTCAAAGTTTTTAAATTAATTTGAGATGGAGGTAAATTCTGTTCCTTCTGTTTATCCTGTAGATTAATTAGAATCTGTTTCATTACGGCTAGTTCCTGGAAAACCATAGAAAGGCAATATTCAGTTCATCAGTAAAATTACATTTGAATCTGCTTTGTTAATAATGAATTTTTGTTCACCAAATGAAACATGTAAATAGATCAGAAAATCCAACAAGCACCATAAACCTACCACTGTTAACTAACTGCATATTAATAAAAGTAAGAAAGTGAAAAATATACATAGGATTTATGCAACTCAAATTTTGTACTGAAAATGCTGTAAAAGAGACCATTTGTTGTGTAATAAGGAACCCACTATCTCTTTTAAGTTAAACTTCCATTTAATTTAAAATAATTATTTTGAGTTTGTTTTGTCAGGCAGAGGGAGTTTACCAACCTAATTTTAATGCAACAAGTTGTACTTTCAAGCGTCGGGTCTTGCATGGAAGTCTTACTACTAGAAATATACCTGTGTCTTTACATGCAGATCAGAAAAGTCAATGCAATGCCTTAAGAAGATTTACAGTTAAAAATGGGATCAAGTAGAAAAGAAATTTCATGAAACACAAAAAATTCCAATATAGAAAATAAAAGGAAAAGCATAAGGAAACGCTTTTTTTGGGTATTCTAAGAATTGGTTTGGTAAACAATCTGATTAACAAAAAAACAACAACAAACAACCCCGAACACCTTTTCTTACTATTTAGCTGAAAAAAAAAATAAAAATCTATTATTCAAACATTACTGTAAAGTGAGAAAGGAAAACTCACGGTACTTTGTGGCTTTAAATGGCTGCTTTCTTTTGTTGTCATGCATCTCCTAGTGCCTAAAGTTCTATCCCTTTACATGCCATTGGGGTAATTACTCTAAGTTACAAAATTTAGAATGTTTTATCTGTTTTACATTGTACATAATTCAAGCTTTATTATTGCAGAGCTAGGTTAGCAAAGTCAGTAGAAACACCATTCAAAGTGTAAGACAATGTTGTATCCTTTTAAACTCAATGTTTTTGCTTTCTTACTTATTGCAGCGCTGCTGTTTTCAACAAACAACACTGCTAAAATACCAGCATTGTCATTAGCAATCTATCATCTCATATCTCAACCAAAACAGTCACTCATATTTATAGCCGAATGACAAACACTTGCCGTGCCTTACCTATTTCTTAATAATTGCCAGAAAAGTACATTGTTGCACATTCCATTTTCACTGCATTATTAGTAGTCAAAAGAAAAGCCTTACAAAACACTCTCGCCATATAGCTTCTCTCTGCCCATTTCTGCCTTAATACAAGTATTTTGTATTTTTACCTAAAGTCAAAAGAATCACGTCTTTAAACTGCCCCAGACTCGTTCAGTTACATGAATGGGTGTTACACTCCACAGACCAGCTTTATTGAGTGTACAAATTGTTCTTGTATCTCAGTCATTTAATATTAACTATTTGCATAATTCAGCCATGTGTAGTGGCATGTTAAAACAGCATGACTGCAGAGCAGCTGTTTAAAAGGACTGCATAGTTGATGCCAACATGTTTTTCAAAGTTGTAAACTCTGCAAAGATGTTGCCAAAGTGACACATAGACAGAATTTCTTGATGAAAATAACTCATGCAAGTATATAGCAAATACGTACACCATCACAGGAGATTAAATGGTACATAAACAATGTTTTGACATTAACAAGTGCTGTTCCTATAGTTAAACTTGGCTATTCTGTAGACCAAATAGCTGCACGTTTGATCAAGGCAAAACTCCCAAACTGTCAAGCAGATTTATTTCAGAAACAGAATTGAAACATGGATGCGTAGGGTCAAATTCTCTCATGTCAAGATCCTCTCAGCACTATAAGGTCTTCTCTGCTTGCAGTCTGTCCTTTACTTGACAGCCCTGCCTGTTTTCAGACTTGGAATAGACTCTGGAGTCAACCCTGATATGAGCTTCCACTGTAATTGGGGAATTCTCAAATGTGAGAATATGGGAAGGAATGACAGGGAGTTGGGATGGCAAATTAGTCCACAATTAATAAATCAATTTGGCATCACAGCCAAGTTTAATACAAGAATTTAGCTAAAGTTGCCTCAATAGTTGTTCTAAAATCTTGTGGGAAAAAATCTTAACAGATGTGACAAAGTACTACAGGAAACACCGAATCCAACAGAAACACTAGTATGTGTACTGCTTAACATGAAATTCCACATATTTACCAGAGATTGGTACTTTTCTACTCAAGAAATACTGAAAACAAGTTTCTGTCTTGAACTGCAGTAGGTTTTCAAGGCCAGGCTGGATGGGGCCTGGGGCAGCCTGATCTAGTACTGGATCTAGCAGCTGGCAACCCTGCCTTTGGCAGGGGGGGTTGGAATTCCATCTTTAAGGTCCCTTTCAACCCAAACCATTCTACGATTTCTAAAGATTTCTCTGTTCCTTTACACAATGCTATTTCCTAGTTTTGCTTCAGAATTCTGAAACAGAGTCAGTAGCAATACCGGGCACTGTCAGAAAGCTACCATGATCCAACTATTTTCTAAGCCTAAAAGCTGGCAAGTTGGTCTAGAAAGCCAGTAAGGCAAAGAAGCTCGGGACATTGTGTACAGAAGAAATCTGTGAACTTATTCCACTAAGAAGAGTATCTTGGAAAAAAAGAAAAAAAAAGGTATGGGGGAATAGGAATAGAGTTCAGAATGGACAGGAACAATCTTTTTTTTATTTCTTTTGTGTAGGATAACATGCATTAGCTTCAGGACAAGCTGAGTAAGGGAAGATGTGAGGAGAATTCGATGGTTACAATTATTATATAGTTCTACTGTGTCAAGTCCCTAGTTTTATGTCATATCAGTCCTGGATCTGATCAATGTTTATAAATACATATGGTGTGGGAGGCAAAGGGATGAGGCCAGACTCTTTTCCGTGCTGTGTGGCAACAGGACAAGGGGAAATGGACACAAACTGAAGCACAGGAAGTTCTGCACATGTGTAAAAACTTCTTCATGGTAAAGGAGACAGCACTGGAACA
This sequence comes from Excalfactoria chinensis, assembly GCF_039878825.1. Lineage (NCBI taxonomy): Eukaryota > Metazoa > Chordata > Aves > Galliformes > Phasianidae > Excalfactoria > Excalfactoria chinensis. Next base: position 146,709,536 of record NC_092825.1, read on the forward strand.
GGCTGCCCAGATGTTGTGAAGTCTCCTTCTCTGGAGATATTCAAGACCCACCTGGACACCCCCCTGTATGACCTGCTGTAGGAGATTTTGCAGGAGGGTTGGATTAGATGATCTCTGAAGGCTCTTCCACCCCCTACAATTCTGTGATTCTATGCAAATTGTTTATCTACGTTATTCACTTTGGTTCTTCCATGCACTGGAGAAACCATGTCCCAAGCCCTCTGTAGAGATACCTGGCCCTTGCTGCTGGCTTCTGCAGTTATTAAGAAAGCCATACTATAGACATTATGGAGTGTCGCTGAGCTGAGGCTTTCAAGTCTGTGGACTTTGGCCTTCAAAGGCCATACAGCCCTTCTTGGGAGGAGTACAAGTACTGGAAGCTGGGAGTAGATTCACCCAGCTCCTCTCTGTACCTGGATGCACAGCTTTTGTCTCACTTGCATCCACTCTTCGCCTCAGGAATATTATGTGGGGATGTGTGGCAGCACAGACAGATGGAAAACAATGCAATTAGCACAAAAAGGTGGGTTAAGATGAAACAAGGAAGAAAAAATTAAGTATGCAACTGGCACAAAAATACCACTTATATACAGTGAGTGTCACCCACACGAATAATTATCAGTCCCATACTGTACTATTAAATATTTTGAAAGTCTATCCACAGAAATCTAATGAATTTTTGTTTAAGGGTGCTAACCTGCTCTGGCTACCAGTACAAATGCCAAAAACACAAAGCAGTGACCTGTTTGACACATGGGATTTAGCTCAAGCTTATAAATTTACATGTCTAAACTTAAGTACCTACACACGAGGTAGAAATCTGATTTTCCATTACAGATGATGTAGCTTGGAAAGTGAGTCAACCCATTCAAAAGTAGACATCTATTGGCATGTCAGCTGAATCATGTTGCAACAACACTAACATATTGACTAGGTTGCTAGCAATGAGGCTACTATGAAGCAAAGGAAAGAATGATTGTCATAGACACCTCCTGTAAATACCTGTATTAAGGTGTCATAAGCTGAATCCATTTCTCACCTCACTCTCTTCACTTTTCTTATCCTTCTGCGTCACCTAAAACATCCTTCATCCCAAACAGCCAGTGTGCAATTTTAACATCTAACATCCTATATTCCACTTGATTATGCATATCTAACAAAGATAATTTGAGCTATAAAATAGTATTGGAACTTCTGTTGAATATGACCAGTATATAACTTTAATTCAAAATAACTGATTAGAATGAATGGACTGAGAACAAGGGGAGGGACAAAGGGGGGAACTGAGCAAAGGTAAAATATATTGTGTTGTGAGAATAACAGATCAGTGCATTTCACTGCAAGAAAGACATTGAAGCCCTGGAGCGTGTTCAAAGGAGGGCAACAAAGCTGGTGAGGGGTCTGGAGCACAGGCCGTATGAGGAGAGGCTGAAGGAGCCGGGAATGTTCAGTCTGGAGAAGAGGAGGCTCAGGGGAGACCTCATTGCTCTCTATAACTTTCTGAAGGGAGGTTGTAGTGAGCTGGGAGTTGGCCTCTTCTTTCGTGTCATTAGTGATAGGACCAGAGGGAATGGTTTCAAGCTACGGTAGGGGAGACTCAAGCTGGACATTAGGAAATATTACTTCTCAGAAAGGGTGGTCAGGCACTGGAATGGACTGCCCAGGGAGTTGGTGGAGTCACTGACCCTGGGGGTGTTCAAGGAAAGACTGAATATTTGTGTTGAGGGACATGGTTTAGTGGGAGCTATTGGTAATAGGTGAATGGTTGGACTGGATGATCTTTTAGGTCTTTTCCAACCTTGGTGATTCTATGATTCTACGATTCTTTGCACTGTTATGTCCAACAACTTTAACTAAAACTTGCAAAAGGAATTTTGTGTGCCAATACACAAATAGTAGGTGTTTTTTGTTTGTTTTTGTTGGTGTTTTTTTTTAATTGTTTTTTGCTTTTTAATTAAGAAAGGATTTATTTAGTTATAGACAACGGATAAGCACCAACATTTTCCTTGTTCTTCCATTAAAATATATTCTGTTTGGGAATTTTTTCCTAATTGTACCTTGTTAATTATTAAGTTGAATGCTATCAGTGCTATTGTTGTGAAACTCTTACAGTCTGTAAATTGTTATATCAGAACCACCAGCCTTTCAAACAGTGTTAAAAGGAACAAAACCAAGGAAGTGCCAATCATTTTTAAAAGATAAAGGAAAAAAGGCAAAATAGATGCTGCCAGCTTACTCCTATTTCAGTAGAATTTGAGACTCCAGTAATGATGTTTGATCTTAAAGCAAGTGAAAGAAAATTATAGTTTATTTAAATTTGTTTTTGCCTGTTTATAAGGATAATTGAACTAGAAACTACAAGAACAGAGACTGAAGATCAGTTTGGGAATAGGAAGGATAAAAATTGATTGTTTCAACTAAATCGACCAGCTATGTAATTAGAAGATGGAGACGAGCAAACAGAAAAAAAGGCAGCAGTTTCAAATATAAATGCATTTAGAGTTATGAATTCTCTAAACAGCTCTATTGATGTTGTTTTTATTGTCCTTGATACATGCGGTACATTTCTGGTACATATATGTACAAGAAAAGCCCCTTACATTTCCTGAGTACTACAGAAAGATAATGTTGAATGTAAAAAACATATCTTAATTCTATAATCCTAAAAGTTAAAAGGAATCTCCTGATACTGAAAATTACTGAGACAGAAGGAATGCCATTTTTTTAAGTCAATAATTGAAAAGTGCGTAAAAAATTTGTCTACATTAGGCAAAATAAATACTTATCAAACAGTAATTCCAATTTTTCTTGTGTGTATTGTCAAGAAGTGAGAGGATTTTTCTTGTTACTCTTTCATGTAATGATAATCAAACAAAGAAAGAGTCTTCTCAGAGCATTCAACAAATCATAAAGGCCCTTAACATTATATATGTGTATAATTATAATAAATTAAACATATAAAATGAATTTATTTAAGCACTTAAAGTAAATTTAGATACCATGTTCTGGAAGCAGATGCAAAATCACAGTGTTAAGAAAAAGCAACTGACTTACAGGAATCAGTTACATAAATATCAGTTCTTACATTATGCAGCCATGTCTTGCACCTCCAAACAGTGTCCATAAAATAATCTTGAAAAGAAACTTCATGAAGACCAGATGGAATGGTTGCAAATATTCAACAGGGAGAGATAGGTAACTTTCTGGACTAAAGTTAACTCATTCTCGTAGTAAGCAAAGTTTTAAAATTGCATTAAGTCCATTATAGAATCAGACAGTGAGTGTCAGATCCATCAGTCTCCCAATATAGTAAAGCCCATGATTACAGCATTCAGATAAATATCTTCTAAAGCAAAAGTGATCCTAACAGCACCAACAGTTACCTGAACCTTTACCATGGCAAACTGTATTGTACTTTTAGTTTTACACATAGAATTTGTGATTAAAAACTTCACTTCGGATTAGAACTGCATTTTGAATCAGAAAACTTCTATTGTGGAAGCTAAACATTATGGTTTTTGTGCTAGAAAGTGTATCAGATTCTGGCAGAACCACTGAATTTTGATGACTGACAAGAGTCCCCAAAGAAGAAAACAGCATAAATTCCCAGTAAAAGAAACAGGCACTAAATACTACAAACCTTAAACACAAAAGCCCATTCCAGTGACAACAACAGAAAAATCAGCTGAAAGAGAGGCAAAAACAGATGTTTTCCTTTCTCAGAAATGTTAATCAAAACTTAAGATCTCTCAGAATTTGTGAGTCAAGTACTAAGATGGTGGTTTTAGATGTGTCATCTCCCATCCTCCTCAATCTTTAAGACTTGAGTAAAGCATATATGTTTACCAGCAACTTTGGAAAGCATGTATTCCTCATTTTAACTGCCATATGGTTCCCATGTGGCTAAATCATAACTCAGTATAAAAATATGTATCCAGCCTGGAGAAACTTGTGAGATGATAGCACTGTCTTTACGTTCGAGAACAGCTGAGTGTGCAGTCCTCCTTGCATGGAAGAAGACCAGATTAAAAACTGCCTCACAGCAAGACTGCGTCTTATATGCGTCTCTTCTATCAATGATTGGACTCTTCTGAACATGGGAGCCAAATAGTAGGGTTGAGTTCAGCAGCCAGCTGACTACACTGGCTATACTTTAATCTTAAAAACAACAACAACAAAAACAACTATAATAGAACATGCAAGTGAGGTATGACAGCTGTGATAGGATGAAAAATATGTTTGTATTAAATCAATGCAATCTTTCTTCACATGCATACACTCTCCAGCTTAGGCATATATTGTAGTCTTCAAACAAGAAGTCACAGGGAAAAGCAGAGTTCAGAAAATGAGGTTATGGATATGTTAAAGATTACTGATTTGAGAAACCCAAAACAGCACTTGAGAATGCTAAGTCCATTTGTTAGTGCTTTGTAAAAAGTGCACTTCTGAATTGATTTCTCAGTTCCCCAAGAATTACGCTCAGATCTCAAATGCTCTTGGGAGGCCTGAGAAAAATAATTTCTCTAGAGAGAAAGTGATCTAAATTTGGAAATGGGTAGGGCCGGGTGGTTCAGAAGAAACTGGCTTCACAGCTGTCTGTCTTACAGGGCTCAGTGGGTCAACTTGCTGGTCATATAAGGTGATGGTGAATAAAATACTAAGGATATAGACTTGATCGATGGGCCAAGGTTAATGGAATGAGTTTCAACAGGGCCAAGTGTCGGGTCCTGCATTTTGGTCATAACAACCCCAGGCAATCCTACAGGCTTGGGGAGGTGTGGCTGGAAAGCTCCCAGACGGAAAGGGACCTTGGTGTGCTGATGGACAGTCGGCTGAATATGAGCCAGCAGTGTGCCCAGGTGGCCAAGAAGGCCAATGGCATCCTGGCTTGTATCAGGAATGGTGTGGTGAGCAGGACTAAGGAAGTCATCCTGCCCCTGTACTCAGCATTGGTGAGGCCTCACCTCGAGTACTGTGTCCAGTTTTGGGCACCTCAGCACAAGAAGGACATGGAGGTACTGGAGCAGGTCCAGAGAAGGGCAACGAGGCTCGTGAAGGGCTTGGAGAATCAGCCCTATGAGGAAGGAAGCTGGGGCTGTTTAGTCTGAGGAAGAGGAGGCTGAGGGGAGACCTTATTGCTGTCTTCCAGTACCTGAAAGGTTCTTACAGTGAGAGTGGGGCAGGTCTATTCTCACTACTGACTTGTGACAGGACGAGGGGAAATGGCCTCAAGTTGCGCCAGGGCAAGTTTAGGTTGGATATTAGAAAGAACTTCTTTACAGAAAGGGTGGTTAGGTACTGGAATGGGCTCCCCAAGGAGGTGGTTGAATCGCCATCCCTGGATGTGTTTAAGAGCCGCTTGGATGTGGTACTCAGGGATATGATTTAGCAGAGGTTTGTTGTTGCGGTATTGTTTTGTGGTTGTTTTTTAAGAGATAGGCTACTGGTTAGGCTGCGGTTGGACTTGATGATCTTCAAGGTCTTTTCCAACCTGAGTGATTCTATGATTCTATGATTCTATGATATTGTCCTGTATGAAGTCTTCTTAGATTCTTACTGTGACGTTCTGTGGAAGTAAGTTCTGTTTTAAAAGCAAAGTCATATAATCTAGCAGCCAATGCCAAGATGGAGAGGGATCTGTCTGAGAATTCTGGTTGTAATTCTGCTTTGAATCATGTGACCAAATTGTTAGATGGACTTCCTCACATTGAACTTCAGACAACTTCTATAACAACATTTATACCTAGGCAAACTAACTTGTTTGACTCCTCTCTGTACGTGTTGGTGAGATTCATAATTAATACTTCATTTAGATGAGGAAATTGTAAATCACACCTTAATAGTGCTTGTTTTTCTTTTCTGACTGCAAATCCAAAAGGCTAGATCCAACTCTTCTGCTGTGTTACCTGACATCTCAGATTATCTTTACACTGATAATCCTCTTTAATATCACCAGAGACCTGTTTAAATGGAGGTAAACAAACAAGAGTCTTCTAGTCCTGATTGCTGGCACAGAATATCCAGTCAGTGACTGGAAAACAGACCACAGGACTAAAATATAATCCTAGTTCCACCTTTCTACATATGCTATGGCTTGCATACAGCACTTGGTGAAGAAAAAGCTTCAGTATGGTACTCTTAACTCTGGAGCGTGCCCAGATAAAGGAGTCATGTATGTGTCATTATCCAGGAATAAGACTCTCCAGCAAAAGTAGTATCTAGAATGTCTCCACTTCAGAATACTGACAATTAGGAATGACAATTAGGATGTTAGGAACCATTTTAGAACTGTTCTTCATTGACTTTACTTTCGCCAAACAGCTAAAGACACACTAAAAAAGGCTCTTGGCTTATAATCTGGAAAGAATTTCACTTGCATGAAGTGGAAAAACCACTGATTCTGATAGCACAGAATTATCTGTACTAGATATTAGTGATGAAAAGTACAAAATAGAAGAGAGACATTAGAGAGCATAGGAAGTTCTGCATGGATGTGTGCAAGAACTTCTCTACAGTGAGGGTGACGGAGCACTGGAACAGGCTGCCCAGGGGGGTTGTGGAGTCTCCTTCTCTGGAGATATTCAAGACCTGCCTGGACGCCTACCTGTGTGACCTGGTGTAGGAAACCTGCTTTGGCAGGGTGGTTGGACTTGATCTCTGGAGGTCCCTTCCAACTCCTATGATTCTGTGATTCTGTGATTACAGCTCTGTTTTACGTACCAGAGAGCAAAATGAAGCAAATGGTAAGTCCTACAATCTACATATGAATGCAGATGGACAGGATGCATTGGCATGAACAATGCAAATTCAGCTTTGTGTCAGATCTCAAAGAAGATTTTAATAACTACCTATGAAATTAAGAAAGCATCACTAATGTTTGACATAGTTGCATCCTCTGATGCTTCTGAACTGGCAATATCGAAAGTCAGCAAGAATTCTTGTGTGAGATTTGAACATATGGTCGTGTTAGGCACATGGATACAAACTAAAGCTGGAAACTGGAAGACACCATGAAATGTTCTGATCAAACAAATGAACCTGATAACTGGGTGATGGAAAGATGCCAGACCATATGCAGGATGTTGATAGCTTCTCTGCACTACATTTAGTTCAGGAGTTCTCTATATCCAAGTGCATATAAAGCCTTAAAGTGAACCGATAGATCTGTGACAGATCTATAAACTACTTCTGGATGTATAAAGTAAATGCATTAGAACAGTAGCAACAATAAAATGGCACAGTCACACAGAGAACAAGTTCTATCCTTCTGCCTATTTCAGCTGCATGTTCTTGACCGTTAAATCCAGTTTCGTAAGAAAAATACAACATCATTTGTCTCATGATTCAGAATTTGCATGTTACTTTTGAAAGCTTTTTTCCACTTTTTCTATTAAGGGTAAAAAATATATTTAAAATTATGATGAAGACTAAACTCCCAACTATTTTTTGATCTGAATTATTGTGACGTAGTCAAATTCAAGTTTAGTAAAAAGCAAGAGTAAGTTCCACATAAAAAGATGCTAAAAAAATGCAAATATGTTGCAAATATGTTAAAGCAGCCTTATTAGCACATGCTGTTATGAAGAATTCCCTGTATTTTCCAAGAGGGAAAGCATACCACTACAGTTTGATTTTCCCTGTCTTTGGTATTTCTTATAAAGTACTTAGATTCAGTTTCTATTTGGTAGCATTCAAATGCTATCATCAAGTGACCCAAATAGAAAAAAAAACAAAAATTACGAGATAAACAGCAGAATGTGGCTGGAATATCCACAACCAACACTGGAAAAAGGTATACAAAGAAACAATGGTTTCACATTCAGAAAACCCCTTTGCCAACAATTTCTTGTTTAAATGTCTATCACTAAGTCATACTGGCTCCCTCAAAAATATATCATTTAAAGCAGACATGCCAATTCTACCTCTTAATCCATAAAATGCATTTTGCCTAAGAAACTCTGTTACTGAGAGTAAAAATGTATTTGCATTGGACTTAACATTAACTGACATAATTGAACTCTGTGTTACTATTGTTTTTTATAAGATTCTAAAAAAATAATGAGTTGCTGATTAGTTAACACTGGTCACTATACATATATATTTATTGTATACAACTGCAGACTTACAAAAGCTAGTAAGATTTTCTGAATAATACTTCCAACAAAAGAAGAATTGTACCCAGCTGTTAAATCCTTCCTCTTCCTAAACTCAGTATTTGGAATTCAAGTTTTACTAAAGTTTGACAACAACAAAATAGATAACAAAAATGAGGAATACTGTTTAGGAGCATTTTTTTTTTCTTCGTAAAATAGGAGCTAGAAACTTCTCTACACTCATCTAGCACTGTAAATGTCACTTTGTTTCTCCAAGTTTTAAGCTGAGAATAGCTCCAGGGCTTACTTGTGATGCAGAAATGGCCCTGTAATCTACTTAGAAATCACGCAGAACATTAATAGAAACTAGAATCTTGGAACACAAACGCAGCATAACAAAAATGATAATTACTCTGCGGCTTAACATTTAAAAAGAGAGCTAAGCATTGTACATCAGCATTTTTTTTATATAAAACAAGTTGCAGCACATAGATGAGCAGGAAGTCATTCACTTTTGAAACACAAATAATTTTGACATTATCCTGTACAATCTTTTAAATAAAAAAGATGGGGAAAAAGCAGAGCTAGAAATTGTTTGAAGGCACCTGTTACCAATCACTTCATTTCAGTCGTATCTCCCCAACCCCTGCAGACAGTCCTTCCTTTCCCTCTTGCCTACAAAGAAGTTTTCTCCTTTCATCCAGTAAGCTTCCATCCCCAGCTAAGCACGTACTGCCTTCCCCCTTATGACTCCAACTCCTTTTGCGAGCCTCTGAACTTCACTCTACCTCTGTTTTTGAAGATGGCAGCTGTTGCTACTCTCCAGGTTCCTACATCCAATACACTGGCCTTCTGTGCCATGTTACTTCTAGTCAACCTTCTTCAGCATAACTTAATTACAGCTAAGGACAGTCTTAGCCATTCTTTAAGTTATGGCTAATAACAAAGTGCTGAAAAGTCATCTGGAATCCTCAAGGTCATTGCTGAAATGGAATGAAATGGTGCAAGTAGTGAATTTAGCAGTGAGAGACTAAGGGGAACGGGAAAGTAAGACAAATATGAGAATTTAAAAGTAACTGATCAAAGAAAGGTAAGGCATGCTTCTCTAAAAAGGAAAAGAATAAAACCATGCATCTTCTCCTTTACTTTAATGGGTAAAACAATGGGATAACTACTGAGAAGTAATAGGGCTTTGTGCAAGATACTGGCAGAAGATGGCATGTGCACACAGACTACTAGATTCCCAGATTCTAGAAGGATTAGAATTTCAAAACAATATCACAATTCCTGATGTTTCTAATAATCCACCTAACCATGCTTGAAGTCTAATTTTCATCAAAATGTGTAGAAATCCTTGGGAACCATAGCCTGTTTATTTATAGAAGCTCTCTGAAAAAAAAACAATTAGAACCATTAACAAACTATGCATATTCTAACAGGACTAATTAGTAGCTGTTCCTCCTGCGTAATCACATGGACTCCCTTCAATCTCATTCACACAGTGGAAAATACATTAGGCAAACATTCATTAAAAAAGTAAAAATATGTCATTTTTTCCACATTTTGAGGATAATGAAATAACTATTTTTTGTTCTTAATTTTATCTTTTTCATTTATTCTGCCTTTTTTCTCTGCTCTCACCCATTACCTACACAATGCTGCCTTATGTTTCTCAACTTGCATTCAACTGACCCCCTTTTCGCTTCGACAAAACAAGCTACATATTTAATCCCATTCACATAAGAGCTGCTATGAATTTTCTTCTCCCCCCCTTTTTTTTTGGCTAGTGAAGAAATGTCCTTTTAAAGAGTGTTTTCTTCTGTTTCATTTTGAAGAACTTACTGAAAAGACAACTAGAAAATGATAAAGATAAAAGACAGTAATAAAGATAATAATAAAGACAACTGCAAAAATGGCTAAGGACAGTAAGACCTAATCTCTTTGGATGTGTCAGTATTATTAAACAGAACAGCACCAAGTCTAGCTGAACCACTGTACCCTGACAAACTATAGCGGATAAGTATTATCTCGCTCCCTTGTTCTGTTGTGGATCACTTTAAATATGGTTAGGAAAGGTTCATTGCTGTTCAACAATCTGCTGCTCTCAAAAGAAAGGATGGATGAAATTGCACCAGATTTGCCTTCTTTGGTTCTGTGGAGTTTCTGCTGGGATGGTTCCCAGCAGGTTTTGCATCTTCAAGCATGTGGTATGTCATTAATTCATATTTAAACTTTACATGATTTTGGAAGTAGTGAATTAAAACAAAACAAATATCTTAGTGTTACGATAACATAACCATCACGTAGGCCTAGAGGAGACTATTGTGTACAGAGCTAATCTAGTCTACAGGACAGCTGTCATATGCAGTATGAAACCAGTATGGCTGTGGAACAGGGGTCCCTGACCTTTAATAGCACAGATGTGATTTCTGGAATAAAGACCCAAACTAAGAACCACTATTCCAAAGTGTACATGTGGTATATAGGTGCATGCATATGCATACACATGTATCTATTCCACAGTTCAAATTTTAAAAAACAAAGTTAGTTTTAATTTTTAAGAAGCTCACAGGACTTTGGAAAGTGGCCTTTTTCAGGAGAAAAGGATTAAAAAATTAATGTGATTGTAAATTCTTAAAACAATACACAAAGTGAAAACGTAATTTGCTTGGGAAATTACTTCCAAATTGCAATCAATTCACGTATAAGAAGATTACTTAGGGGAAAAAAAAAGAGTTAATTCGCATCTAGTAAGGAAAAATAAACACTGAGGAGATTTTCTTTTCAGGCCTTTAATCTGAAAAATGTAAGGAAAAAAAAATGACTGTGATTAAGATACTGAATTAGCACACATGGATTCGTGGCTTAACCTCTGCCTCAAACTCTGTGAAGTTTTGGGCAAATCACCATTTTTTTCACCATGCTCGCTGCTTCTACCAAACAGAACTAACACTTTTTGCTTTGTTGTTGTGAGGACAGTATCTGTGAGGTCATCAGTAACTGTGATGAAGGCCAGAGAAATATTCAGTTGTAACACGGGATTATTTTTACACGTTCCTAAGTTAAGACAGGGAAAATGTTGAAAAGGGGAAGTGTTACATGGTAGAGGAAATCACTATGCTTATTCATACAATGGTGAGTCCTGAATCTGATTTGGAAAGCTTTTGACCATCTAACAGGTATATAAATTCAACATAACAGTCACTCAGACAATGAGCACTTTAACATTAACCTAGGTAGACTATTTCAGAAAGAACAGCTCAATAGGAATTTTTTACTAATTCAGGCACACATATTTAGGCAGATGTAGCCCTCAATTCAATTAGAGTGATACAATAATTTACTGGCATAAGCTAAACTGATTTAAGTAAACAAACAGCAATCAAGCCCCATGTGTTTATATCCATTTAACAGACAGATATCAAATAGATGTATTTAAACTACTATTAGACTTTTACTGCTACGTCCCAAAGCAGACAGCCAGTGCTTGGTTTGTGGTTACTAACTGAACTTGAAAAGCTTTGGCACAGTAACACATGAATGTGTCACCAAGGCAGGTGACTAGTTCAGCAAGTATACATTCTAGCACTTGTATGCACAGCTGCTAATATAGTACAAGTGCACAGATGTTTAAAGGAAATAAAATCTCAGCAGATTTTCATGTCATTTTAACCAGTATATGATATTAAGGTGCTGATAACTAGTAATGCCTGCACTATTGTGTTCTAAGAAATTAATGGATATTACAGACAACCTTTCTTTGCACTGTTCACGTTTCACCCTTTTCTTTCTTACTACAATATCCTTACAATATTAGTATTATATATATTAAAAATTACTCTTTTGCCAGAGGTGGTCTCAAGCAAAATAACTAACTAAAAAGTAGTGCAACTTAACTCCCCTATATTCATATGAACTAAAACTGTTCTTCACACTAGAGGAATGTCTATTTAATGGCTTTCTATTGCTGTTTCTTACACCACTATCTCACTTTATTTTTCTTTTCACGTGTCCTGTTAGAAAAATAAAACAACCTCCCCATTCATTAGAATTGTTCTACCATTTATTTATTTATTTATTTATTTATTTTTAATACAGTGGATTATGTACACATATAAAATATATAAAGTTGGTTTATTTTCAAGACTTCAGAAATTAAGTTTCTACACTCTGCACTTTAAACTGGATAAGCTTAAAGTAAACAGCTTTAATTTTGCACATTCTAGCATTCCTTTACAATATGTTTGCGTCTTAAATAGCTGAAGAAATAGTACAATGCCATACATCAAAGCATAGCAAATTTACAACCTCTTAAATGTAAGTCAGAAAATGACTGCTAAAGGTTTTTGCCAAAAATCTTATTGCTGACAGACTGTCCTTCCAAGTTTTTATCTGAGGTTTGTAAGCCAATGAATAAAGTCTAAAATTACACTTCCGATGTTCCAGAATACCAACTGCAACAACTGCATTGCCCATGAAAGACAATGGAAGTTCCAAGATCACAGAGCTAATGGTAAATATTTCTTCTAGTCAAAGTTTGATTGCTAGAAGAGAAGGAAAATATATACAAAAACCCACAGATCAAGAGAGTCAGCTGGAAAGATTTAGTGGATCCATCCCATTTAACTTTAGCACTTCACAGAGAACTGCACTTTTTGTGCCTGTAAGTTACAGATCAGTGCTACCTGAAGAAAAGTATAAGGTTTGGATACAGACAAAGAAAAGCACAGAAGCTTTTTGTGCTTTGCTCTGCAGTTCTAGACACAAATGCCTGTCACCCTCTCTCCCAGGTGTGAAATACTGACGTCTATATATTTTTCCTTGCTCTTTATCTTGGTGGGTCTTTTTCAAAGGTTCCAAGGTTCCAGTGCACTATTAGAGAAGTACCAGAGCTGGTGCAAGATGAGGACAGAGAAGGAGAAGGCAGAAGCAAAGCAGAGAGGCAGTGTTATAACTATCAGGTCAAATCAGTCCTAATGTGTAATTTCATCCTGATTATTTCTGAAGGAAAATCCTTCCTTTTTGCACAAAGACACTAGGTCAAGAAAGGTCCACCTCTGAAGGTATAAGGCTATAGGCAGAGTTGGATGAATCTAGGTTCAAGTTTTTTGTGTGTGGTTTGGTTATCCATGGTGAAAGATAAAGGGTTCTGCTGATTGGTAAGATAACACTGAGTACAGATAATAATGCAAAAAAGATTGGATTTGATGTATTCTTCTAAAAAAACGAATACAGTTTAGTACAGGTTATTAATGGGAAACTCCACAGTCTCTCTGAACGTTTTAAGCTCTTCTGTTGTATCTGGAAAAACAATTACAAACCTTAATGGTTACCATGATAAAACGTAAAATTTCTTAGTGTGAAATCATGTGAAAATCTTGGCTGTACTAATCATACTTCCTAAATGCACTGAGGGGCTTATGAATGGCATCACAGTTTCTTCTGAGAGCTCAAAGAGGACAGCAGCACTGTGAAGGCCATGTTATGAACCTCTAAGAACATAATCGCAGCATGATTCCAGATACCAAACCTGCTCTCGAGTAATAGTTTGCATATCCATATGAAGAAGAAATCCACAGAAATTGTGAGTATACCAGCAGATTCTCAACCATTTACATGAGAAGCTAGATTAAAAGGTTTTCTAAATTCATTTACTAATTAATTAATGAAAGAAAGGAAATAGAAGGCCAAGAAATAATTGAAAAAAGCAAGCAAAAAAAGCAGGTTCTATTTTTCTCCTGAATGGGTGGCCAAACATTTTAAGAAAGCACCTAGTCAAATGACAACTTTTCACTTTAATTTCAGAGTTCAGCACTAAACTTTCTTCTTCCAAGATAAAAATAATGATAAAGGAAGCGAGATTAACCATAAATATAAAACCTTTATGTAAAAAGTATGCAAAATGCTATAGTTACTTCAAATTCAAAGGCTATGAATCCAGCTGATATCACAAGGAGATAAAAATGAAAAAATGACAACAACAAAAAAACAAAAAATCCACCCACCCTCAAACTCTTAACATTTCATTAAAAAATGAGTTAATGCACCCTGAGACCACACAGGCTGGAATACCTGATATCAAAAGTGTATACTTATTGAAACACAGAAAGAAAGCACTGACACTTGTGCTTGTACTTTCAGTGTACTTAAAACTTTGGTTTATATTAACTGCGAATATCTTAGGTTTATCTATTCAAGAATTCTACTGTTCTTACTTGAAAACAAGGGTAAGAGGGTAATTCCTAACATTAAATGACAGTTTAATATGCACAATGATTAAACAAGACTGATAGTGATCATATTAACTAACAGAATATAGCGAACACTTATCACCTTAACTCATATTTTTTCAAAATATCTACATTAAGGATTTAAAGATTGCATATTACTTATATTTAAAAATAGCCTGCCTAAATGGGATAATGAAATTATGATGTTGCTGCATATTACATATAGCTTTTTCTTTTATTAAGATGGCAAAGAAATTTACTTTAGTGAATTTACTTTAGCAGCCCTACTATGCACAAAGATTTCAGTGTATACAGATATGCCTTTTAGAGAATAAATGGTAAGACTACTGGAAGAGCAGCATTAAAAGTCGAAGTAACAGGCAGCATTTGAAATAAACAGAAGTGACAAAAAGCAAACATAACCACTCTCCACCCCCCCAGAAAAAGCTGCTTGTTCACCCCTTTTCCTCAAACAATTCAGTTCATGTTCACTGCACAGTTCATGTTTATGTTTCTTTAATTTTTTGTTTGTTTGCATAGCACTAACAGTTCATAGTGTTCTTTCTCCAGATATGTAACTTCTAATGTTTCTTTTTCAGTACTTTTCTGCATAGGGGACTTGAATAAGTATTATCACTGTTAGCTGAAACAGTAGAACTAATACAGCTTTTTTATCAGATACAAAATAAATTTGGCAGAAATGTAATCATGCTGGAAATACTTTCTCAATTTCTTAACATATGGAGTACAGGGAACATTCATGAAGAAGTCTGTCTCAGACTAATGTGCTTCTTTTCTTCTTTTTTAAAGTGCGTCTCACTCAGCCTTGCTTACATTGATGGCCACAGCCTGAAAATACTGTGTGGCAAAATGACATAAAGAAGCAAACAGCTACACATCAGGAATAATCTACATAGATAGTGTCAGGGGCTATTATTGTTTAGTTGCATAGCTTTGAGGTAGAAATTTATAAACTTCTATTTGCCACATTCTGCTCAATTTAATCAGCTGCAATGCATTTTAGTTGATATGAAACCTACAAAATTAGGCATCCAAGACATAAGGAGCAACACTAGATGTGAGAGAAGTGGTAGGAATAGGAACAGGACATTTTGACAGAAGTAAATCTGAAATTAGTCTGCCAAGGGTCTATCATGTTGGAAATTCATAAACTCACTACAATTTATACAATTAATTCGTTAATTTTTTCAAAGTATTTTTCATATCATTAACATACTCTCGATGGACTCAATGATCTCTAAGGTCCCTTCCAACTTGCACGATTCTATGATACTATGATACTAACAGGTTTGTAAATTACGTTTTCTATTATATTAATAGATAGCACTGGAATTCATACATACAAAAAAAGAATACCCAAATAAAACCCAAGCTAAATATGTGCACTAAGACTCAATCTTGGATTTGAAATTTAATTATATGATGTAGATAAAGACATTAGAAATAAGAGCTATCAAATGATCACTTCTGATGTACCTACTGATGATCCTACTATGTTAATGACACCAGAAAATTACTCTGGGGAAGCACGTTCAATTACTCTCCTCTGTAACAGGACTATTTTAATCACTGTACATGGAACTTCACAAGCACAACCTCAATTCTGAAAGTTAAATGTAAAAACTACTCTAGGAGAATATTGCATCAGTTGGCCACCCAGTGTGACTCAGCATAGAAAGTAAACACATTAAGAACTCGTGTTCTTTTTACTTTAATTTAAGGGGATTTGAATCTGAGATCTGATCTGAGGAAAAAGACTTAGTAGTTTTAGCTTAAGCCAAGGCTCACTTAGTCTCAGCTGTCAGTGAAATTATTTCAGTTTCTTTCTAACAAAAATGGTTTTGTAACTCATTGGCACAAACAAACTGTGTTGGATCAGTTCACAAAATGGTGTACTGATCTAAGAAGGGAGTTTTGGGCAATAGCAATGAAAGATGGGGAAAATTTTGGAGGTGAAGTGAGAGGACCTCAAGAGGTAGGTGAATAGTCTGGTTTCTGTAGAAAGAATGGTGTTAGAATGAATGACAAGGATACTTTAGGAGAACCGCAAGTTCCTTGAAAGGCATCTTGTCATCTCTCTTCTCAGAATCAGAATCAGAAAAATGAAAAGATATTTTTAGAGAACTGTTGATATAACAACTTGAAGATGATCATTCTGAACCAGTAACGGGTTATTTAGGCCCCATTACCTTGTGTATGTAGTTTGTTTGTCTTGCTTTTTCTCAAGTTCATAATTTTTGGTTCATTAATGTTTTATTTTCTTTGCAAATCTTTGTCAAAACATTCAGTAAGTCTGGGAGAGCATTTAACCACTCCTCATTGTCAGTTTTTGTTTTTATATATTCACTATTCTGTAACTTAAACAAACCTTCCACATTACTATTCACTCTTTTCCAGATTTGTTTGCAGAATTCCCTAGGTAAATTTCATTTATTTCTATCCTCTTTTACAGACATTTAATTGCAGAAGGATTTTCTACCATATTCTACAATAGATTGGTCTCTCAATATTGTTTAGGGTAAGATCTTTACAAAAGCCTTTTGGAAATCCCAATATAATGCATTTATGCCTAAAGTGCAACTTTTGGCACTTTTAGATATGAAAGTGTATTCCAGAAACACTTTGACTTCTTGCTTGGATGAAACTCAGGTGTGTATATACAGAAATATGACTCTGGATGAAACCTAAGTGACTGCTATCTTGTTTCCTTTCCTCACCCTGATTCTCTCCAATGATCACTTCCCTCCACCTGCTGGACACACTTTTTTAATGGATACCAGGATACCCCAGACACCACTGGCCTCCTTGCCCACAAGGGTACACTGGTACACTACTGGCTCATTGTCAGCCTGCTTAGCAAATTGTTGTACATCAAAACACCGATGTTCAGGTTCTCCATGGTGCCTGACATATCATCACCTGTGTTTCTCAATATTACAAAGGAAAAAAAAAAAAGTATATTTAAAAAAAAAATAGATGTAACTATTTTTCCCTATTGTTTAAGGCTAAGGATAGAGAAAATTGACTTTATGGTAGCAGTGCTAAAACAGAAGATTACCTCACGATGATTTAGAAGTCTCTCCAAATCTGCTGCCATTTGATTCTTGACACGCAGCAAAGCTGTCTTTTCTTTATTTAAAAGACTGGAAAAAAAAAGAGGATAGGAAATACAGTAATAGCAACAGATAATCTCTTTTAATCTTGTATGCTGGTTGAAACATGCATTTTTTAAAGCTAAATATTGGCAACAATGAAAATCTGCTCAAGTAATTGTATCAGATGATCCTTCTCTATCTTTAAGCGCTGGAATTTTTATAAATGGACCTAAATGCAGTGATGTATACAGAATCTTATTTAGTCAAGTAATTCTATTCTATTCTTTTTTTTTTGTTGTTGTTTTTTTAATTCCCTGAAGGGCAATTTTTAAATGATCAGAACCTTCTATTATTATCTAATGGTTTATTCTTAGCAAAAGGAGTTTTTCAAAAGCTATGCAAAATTTACTGTAATTATGATTTCAATATCAAAATTCCTTTTTCTATTTGCATCACTGGCACAGCAGAAATCACCCTGTGCAAAATCACCTCTTTTGATACTACCGTATATAGAATTTTGAAAATAAATACAAGAAATATCAAGATGCAGCTTCTTCTTTCAGCTCTGCAGTTTCTGCACAAATTTCAAATGCTTTTTTTTTTTTTTTATTTATACTACAGAAGACTCAAAAGAATCAAGTTTTTCTTACAAACAGCATGAAAACTATTTTAGCATAATTAGCTTTAATTGTCCCTTTTAAAACAGTTTTATAATATGAACATTTTGTTTTGCACACACATTCTGATTTTAGGTAGCAATTCATCTAATATAGCTAAATAAATTTTCATATTTATCTCAAACATCAGTTTCCAATAATAAACTTCACACAAATGCATACATAATGTCTGGACATAATCTGTTTTCTTAAAATAGACAATTTTTTTCTAAGTAGAACAATGTTGTACCATTGCTGTGACTTAATGAAATATAAACTGTAACATACATCAGCAACTATGCAAAATTCAACTCTGCATATGGAACACAAACATGCAGTACTAAATCAGACCATGAGCTCAAAAGGAAATGCATTAAAGCTTTAGAAATTGAGTAGAGCAATTATGTATATTGCAAACACAAATTATTTAGTATTCCCAATACTTGATCCAGAAATTATCAACAAAATAAATCAACATTTTCTTTAGATGTATGTGTAACATGTACTTGTTGCTCTGCATTGGAGACTTCAGCTGCCAGTATCTTCTGGCATTCATTAATACTCTGAAATTTTGCATACTCTGGTCAAATTGCTTAGCTGCCTTGCTCAGTTACTTAAAAGGGCAGTAGTCACATTTATGAAAAGAACTACAAAACTATCATACTATTTTCAAGAGTGTTCTTTTCTGTGATGTTTTTAATCATCATAAAATTGCTGTACTATTTTTTCTTGGGTTCATTTGTTGTAATTTACTGATACAAAAGTTTTTCTTGGATTTTCTCAGAGCAGAAACCAATCGTTTCAGACAGTGACTCACAAACTTATTAGAGAAGCAATAATAAAAAGTTCCTGTACACCTTAAATATTGTACTGAATAAGCACATACATCAGTGTTCATGACTAACCAGAAATTCATGTTCAGGGTTTAATTTCATCCACAGAGTAAAACCTATTCTAGTTATACCAGTTATATCTTCTGTAAGAATGACAAAACCAACCCATGTGGAGCAGTCTCAGCATTATTCTAATTTTCTTTTTTTTTTTTTTTTGGATAAAATACAGGAATTAGACTGCTGTGTCATTCAGTAACACTTTGTTTTCTGTTGTATGTAAAAAACCTATGAGAGCAGAATTACCAAAGCACACACAGACTTCAGACTTAGCAGTTCTGCAATAATTGTTTTTTCATCATTGCCATCAGAAGGAAGTAATTCATATACTTCTGAAACAATATTGCAAAAGAGGCGTATATACATTTAAGATGATGAAAAAGTGGAGTTATCAGACTGTTAATAAATTCACACCTATAATGATCAAGTAAAATTTTCTGAAAGTTCACTTTGGGGAAGAAGACCATTTCAGTCCCTGTTAGGAAAGTGTTCTAACAGGTGTCTTGGATATAAGAGGTCTATGAGGTTCTAACTTCAAGCCATCTCACATGTCCATCAACAAGCAATTTAAACTAATCCAGTTTTAATTTGTGGTGTAACTAAGCAGACAGCAGTTCCCTTAAAGTTCATTTCAGCTCACTTAAGTGAAACCTGCTGTTCAAAGGTCAGCTTTTTCTATCCCTAACCACATACTAGTACCCTCTCTTTATGTTGGTAGAAAAATTGCGACCTCGCAAATAGATTACTCTACTGATCTGGATTCATGAAAGGCAGATCCTTGACCAATGAGATATCTTTCTGTAATTGGGTAACCTACCTGGTGGAAGATGGAAAAGCTGTTAATGCAGTCTACTTACATTTCAACAAAGCCTTTAACACTGTCTCGCACAGTATACACCTGAACAAGCAGGTGGGCCATAGCTTACTCTTTGCTGAGTAAAGAACTGGCTGGAGGGCCGGGACCAGAAGTTTCTGTTATGAAATGTTCTGGATAATATGTTTGTGCTGGACACACTAAATAAACATAGTTTTAGGTATTATTGGCTTTTATTATTGCTTCTATTCGGTTTGACAAAAAATAGTTTATTTTCTGTAGAACTGTGATCCCAAATATTTATGAAATAAGGATTGTACCCTTATGTTTGTTACTTTCAAGTTTAAGTTGAAAGTTTAAGAAAGTTTATGAAAGTTTAAGTTCAATCTTGGATTATTTCTTTGCATCTTATTATCATATCCAAATATCACACACACACACACACAAAATGAAATTAACAAAATAGTATATAAAATGGCTTTGTACATAAAACTAAATCTATAATGTGAGTATACCCCTTCTCTGCAAACGATGATGAACACAGAGTAGGTTTTAAACCATTAAGTATTTTTCTTTTAATTTGTGCAGTTAAAAAGAGAGATATAAAAAGTTTTCAAATAAAAGTTCTTTAGAGAAGAGAATGTATGAAAAAAAAATTGAGTTCTCATTGTACAGCCATAGCACAATAACCATAGATCAAATTTTTGAAGACATTTAGAAGTCTGCTGTTTGACAATTTCAACCGGATTCCTTTAGGTGGCTTAAGAACTCTAGTCTGTATAGCATCCAAATTGGGAAATGATTTCTTTTTTAAATTGTAAGTAAGCAACAGCAAAAAAATCCAACTACATATATATTTTTAAGTTGTACTTATATAAATTGTAGTATGGGCCACTAACCATACATCTGTAGAAAAATGAAACAGTTGCACAACTGTTGTTTCACAAGCAGCTTACATTAGTGTTTGGATAGATGATGCATATTTAACAGAATGGTAATATTCTCACAAAAAGCTCATTGCTCATTCTATGATGGGAAAAAGTCAACTAACACTGTAGGCTAAGCTCTATAATGTTTGGAAGGCAATTAGGGAACCCAAAATGTTTGAGTAAAAAACATTTCAGCTCACGGCTTCTTAGCAAAATCCTTATTCTGCTTCTAGATTTGCCACACAGTTAGGCTTTTGAGGAGTGCTTTTGGATAAGCGAACCACTTTTAAAATCAGCCACTGGTATGGAGAAATTTGAGTACATTTAAAATAAATACTCTCTCTTTATGAATGAAGTCCTGTGTAATGTCTCCAGTTATTTATATACCTAGCTGTTTCAGCACAAAACTATGTACCAAAACTACAATTACTTCACTACACACACAAGAATGAAATTCACAGTCTTGTTTGCCCACAGCATGACATAGTTACAAGGCATTTCTTTTCAAAAGGAGAGCTAAATGTAGTGTTTTCATTTCTGGTTAAAGAACTGCATGCTAGAGAGCTTTCTTTATAATATGAAGGAGTCATGCACATACACACAACTGCTCCACCACCATCACTATTTACTTTTATTAATAAGTGCTATTTGAGTTAACATAAATGAGAGGTTACTTTATAAAGTATTTTGAAATATGTAGACCTATAAATTCATCCTGTAGATGGGTTGTCATTCAAGACCTGAGAATATCTGCGGGTACACAAGTTCACAAGTATACAAGGTGGCCTCCTCCCAGTCACACTTCAGCTCCACTGCAGAATGCCAGCACACAGTCAGTATCCTGCCCAGGAGAATTCAGAGTTGGATGGGGAGGAGAGTGGTAATGAAGATACACATGGGCAACATTTTATAGGGCTTTGTTTGTCCCTCAGTTGACCTTTCATCTTCGAGTGGTAACCAACTCACACATAAAATTAAACAGTGCTTAAGCAGTTAAGCACACAACTACTGACTACTTTCAGGTTTTCATTCATTTTGGTATTTTGACCATGTCTCTCTTTTCAACTTGCCAACTACTGACACAAACAACCTTGAATACTATTTGAATAATTACACAATATTCCCCATGTAAGGAAGAAATTTACATATAGGGGTTGTGAAAGACAGCCTTGGCTCTAGAATTTCGCTTATGGATATGGATACATAAGCTACTGTAGTTAAAGTGGACCTTGGGGTTTCATAATTAAGTTTTTGCACTATTTGGTTTTCTAATAGCACCAACATTATCTGTAGAATTTAGGCCCTTCCCTCAGCAGCATTAATTCCCTGAACTCACCCTCTCAAAAATATTCTACACACAAACCAATAAAATAATGTTTAATAGACTAAGAACGACTGATAGGAGTACTGGTCTAAATCTTCTCATTCAGCAGAGCACTACCTGACACATATTTTGCAGGGTTTATCATTAATTTACTTAAACCATATTCAGATTCTTTGACAGCTGAGAGATGGCGTTCTACAAAATAATCTGAAGTCACCAAAGTGATATTTTAATTTAAATCTGTCATCAGTAGTTTCAAAAGGCTACTGTCATAATAGAAGATTGCTGGAATGTAATAGTTCTCTAGTTAGAAATGCCTTCCTCTAACTTTGATGCCAGTTACAGATACAGGAAAGCCTGTGATCAGTATTATCAATTTTATACTAGATTATGATTTCTCCAGCGCTCAAGGGACTCTCAGCTAACAATTTAGGAAATTTGGTTTAAATGTGTAAGTATGAACAGTGGAATTAGGGACTACTGACACAAACAAAAAAACACAGAGATATTTCCAATAATTTCACTGGACAATGGAATTATGGCAAAGATAAAAATGTAAAAGGGAATATTAGATATTTCTGTTTCAAAGGAAAAAAAAAAAAAAAAAAGGGAAACCGTGGGAAAAAAAACCTCTTACCAAAACACCCAATGTGCGAAGTGTTACCTTTCTGCTACAAAACCATTCAGGATGCAAATAGTTTCTTGTCAGGCTATAATTTCATTTAAAGAAAGACTGAGCTGTGGTGAGCACACCTTGTGAGCACACCTTGGCTTGCCACAGTACAGTACTGCTTCTCTATTTACTCGCTATGTGGTGCAGATAAATTTTAAGAGGCCAAAAATTCCCTCTATAGCCAATGAAGATTAATAAGCATCTCTCACATGAGGCTCACTCCATCCAAAATCTGAACTACTTCCTCAATGAGCTACTAAAGAAAATCTGACTTGGCCAAGTTCCTAATTTAAATGCCTAAATTTGTAGGCTCAATTTAGGAGTAATACCAGGGCATACGGAGTGTTTGTGATAAACCATAATAACTTGAAGAGAATCAGTGCTAAGAATACATGTAGGTTCTTTTATGCTTTAATGGCATAAAACTGACACATTGAGAAAACTGATCAATCTACTATCAAGCAAATATGAAGACTTCATTTAAAGAAATGTAAGACTGAAAAATACGCAAATATCCATTTTTTTCCCCCAGCTACTGACTTTTTTCATGTCACCTCTTTCTGAAAATTTTGTTTATTATTGACTAATTCTTTATTTCACTCATAATTGGAAGGTAAGATGTTACATATGTAGTTATTATTGTGATTTTTCATCTTCTAGAAAAGTATAATTTACATATTATATATTGTAATATATCAAGTTCAGGGAAGTAATAAAAATATTTGTTTTCTGGAACAAAAGGAATGATCTACTAATAATAAGCCTAGAAAAAATATCTTGACAGAGACTATGAGTGAAAATTTCACTTTATTTATAAATGCATTTGTGTATAGACTTATTTGGATAAGAGAACTTTTAGGTATTCTTCCTAAAGGCTTAAAAAATGCTATTTCAAACCATCCTAATACTCTCAATGGATGTACTATGAAAAAGCCTCGGGCTGCACTACGTTAAGTTTAGATTGGATATTAGGAAGAATTTCTTCAAGGTTGGTTAGGCATTGGAACACATCCCCAGATATATTTAAGAAAGTTATGGATATGGTGCGTAGGGACATGGTTCAGCAGTGGACTTGGCAGCATTAGGTTAACGGTCTTAAGGGTTTTTTCCATCTCAGCGACTGGACTGGTCAAGGATTGGATGTCTGTATTTGCTACTTTATGGACAATAACACAGAGTTTTATATTTATCATTAAATACATTTATTTGATGATTAATTTAATGATTAATTAAATACAGAAATGGTTTTACTTTCAGTTTAAAATAAATTAACAGGAAATTTAATTACCTGACATCTTTTTCAAGTTCTGCAATATGCTCCTTCTGTACACTTATTTGAGAATCTCTCTGTTGCACAGTATCAATGAGGTATTTGTAGGGCTGTTGTACTTGACTCAACAAAGAATTTGCTCTGTCAAGCTGACAAAGAAAAAAAAAAATAGCATCAGTAATTTTGTAAAAGACAGAAAGTTATTGAATCACAATTATTACTAACTACACAGTAATATAAAAAGCAAACGTGCTGTCTCATAAAAAATGCCACAGTCTATCTCCAAATTAATATCTAGTAAATTATCTTCTTACTTGTGTTCTAAATTTTCTATGTTTTCACTACAATCACTATCTGTATTCCCTAAATATGCATTTCCAAGAGTTTTAATTTAACAGCTCTCACTGATGGAGGGGAAAAAAAAAAAAAAAAAGAGGTTTTCTCCCTGGGCAGCCATTCCAGTGTCTGGCCACTCTCTGAGAGAAAAAGTTCCTTCTTATGTCAAAGATTTTTCTTATGTCTAATCTAAACCTCTTCTGGTACAATGTGGCCATTTCCTTGGGTCCTGTTTGTTGCCTGAGGTAAGAGGCCAAATCCTTAAGGAAGTTGTAGAGTGTGATGAGGTCTCCCCTGAGCCTCCTCTTCTCCAGACCGAACAATCTCAGCTCCCTCAGCTGCTCCTCATAAGACTTGTGCTCCAGATCTCTCACCAATTTTGTTGCCCTTCTCTGGACACGTTCCAGGGCCTCAATGTCTTTCTTGCAGGGAGAAGCCCAAAACTGAACACAGTACTCGAGATGCAGCCTCACCAGGGCTGAGTACGGACGGATGATCACCTCTCTGCTCCTTCTGGCCACATTATTTCTAACACAGGCCAGGATGCTGTTGGCCTTCTTGGCCACCTGGGCACACTGTTGGCTCATGTTCAGCCAAGCATCAACCAACACCTTTCCTCTTCACAGTCATCCAGCCACTCAGCCCCAAGCCTATATGAATCTCATCAGGCCACATGGACTTGTGGCAGTCCAGTTGGAGCAGTAAGTCTCTTGACTGTTTCCTCCTGAATCATCAGGGGTTTTCTCTGCTCCACAGCTGAGACTACCAGGTCAGAGAGTGGAGTACCCTGAGGAAAACCGGTCTGATCCCTAAATACAGACGTAAAGAAGGCATTCCAAACCTCTGCCTTTTCCTTATCCTTGGTGGTCACATTCCCAGCCTCATCCAGTTTCTTTTTCCTTTTTACCCCAGTGGCCAGGTTTGCTTCAAGCTGGGCTTTTGCCTTTCTGATTTTCTCTCTACACATCTTAACAACGTCTGTGTACTCTTTCTGAGTCACCTGTCCATTCTTCCACTGGAGGTGGACTCTCTTTTTCTCCCGGAGCCTCAAGAACAGCTCCTTATTCATCCACGCCATTCTTCTTCCTCACTGGCTCACTTCATGGCTCACTGGGACAGTCTGCTCCTGTGCCTTTAAGACTTCCTTCCTGAAGAGCAACCATCTGTCTTGGACCTCTTTACTCTCTAAGAGGGGGACTCCCCCTACTAGTCTTCTGAACAATTCAATGTCTGCCCTCTGGAAGTCCAAGTTAGCAGCTTTGCTGCTCCCCGAATAATTGAGAACTCTACCATTTCATGGTCACTCTGTCCAAGACAGCCCCTGACCTCCACAAATGCCATCAGACCTTCTCTGTTTGTGAACAGCAGGTCTAGCAGGGCAGCTCCTCTTGTAGGCTCTCTTACCAGCTGCATGATAAAATTAACTTCCACACACTTCAGAAACGTTCTAGAGTTCTTCTTCTGCACTGTGTTGTATTCCCAGCATATGTTGGGGAAGCTGAAATCCCCCACAGGGACAAGGGCTGGTGATCATGTAGCTTCTGCCAGCTGCTCATCCTAGTTCGGCTGTCTATAGCAAATGCCCACCAAGATGTCTGCCTTGTCAGCCCTTCCTCTGATCTTTACCCACAGGGATTCAACCTTATCATCCCCAGCCACAAGCTGAGCAACATCAAAGCATTCTCTAATGTAGAGAGTCATACTGCCACCTCTCTTTTCTTGCCTACGCTTCTTGAAGAGTTTGTAGCCATCTATTGCAGCACTCCAGTCATGGGAGTGGTCCCACCATGTTTCTGTAATGGCAACTAGGTCATAGTTAGGGTGCAGCACAATGGCTTTCAACTCTTCTTGTTTGTTGCTCATGCTGCATGCACTGGTGTAGATGCACATTACCCCTCCCCCAGGCTCATCTCTAGCAGGCCTGGTTTAATCTCCTTCCCCCTTAATATCTAGTTTAAAGCTCTCTCTACAAGTCCTGCCAGCTCCTGGGCAAGGATCCGTTTGCCCCTTTGAGATAGGTGATACCCATCAGGAGACCTCAGGCCAGGTGTTGGGTAGATCGCCCCATGATCAAAGAACCTCAAACACCAACCTTTCAGACATTTGCAAATAAGGTGGGTTTTCCTGGTTGTCTCAGTGTTCTTCCCTGACACTGTAGGAATACAGGCAAATACTACTTGTGTGCCTGCTCTATCAACTAACCTTCCCAGTCCCCTAAAATAACTTTTTATAGTCCTCAGGCTTCTGTTAGTGATCTCATCACTTCCGGCCTGAACTATCAATAAAGGATAATAATCAGAGGGGCAGATCAGACTAGGAAGTTTTCTAGAAATATCCCTGACCTGGGCCCCAGGGAGGCAGCACACCTCCCTATGGTAGGGGCAAGCCAACATATTGGACCCTCAGTTCCTCTTAGAAGGGAGTCACCTATGACAATCACCCTCCTTTCTTTACTGGAGGAGGCAGCCTTTAAATGTGGAGCTCACCTACTCACCTTAGAAAAGCTTGGAGGAGGCAGTCTTCCCACCTCATCCTCAGCCACCTCACCCTCCAGTTTCAAGGCTTCAAATCTATTACATAGAGGCACCTGGGGAACCAAGGTAGGTCGGGATGGGGGTTGCCCGCATCTCTGAACTGGGACCTGCTGCCATTCCTTCTCTCAAGTTGGCTGTCTTGGTTTGACTATGGCAAGGAAGAGGGTCCACCACACTTTGGGAGGTGCAATCTCTGTGTCTTTCTCTGGGTCGCCACAGTCTTCTTGAGGCAAGCCTGCCATCTGGTAGTGACCATGTTTGAAGCTGTGGCTTCAGGGTCTGTCAGTAGAGCTGGTCTTCTTAGCAAAGACAACAGAATGCCACAAAACCCACCTCCCACACCTGCAGCTACAGTAATGTATGGGCAGTGTGGGCTGTACTCACACTTGGACTTTCCTCCGTTTTATCAGTGGACAGTAACACTTTTCTCTCCTTTTCTCATCTGGCATGTTATATGGGCAGAAGCTGACTTCTGCCCTCCTGAGGTCTGCTTTTAGCCTCACAGAAAAGGGTCAAGGTCAAGCTCAAGAGATAAGAGTGGGCAGTGCCAGCTCCAACCCTGCTGGCTCAGCAGCCAGCCCACAAGCTGTCAGCCACCTGCACCAGCACAGTGCTTTTGCTGCCTTCAGAAAAAGCCCTAAAAAGAGCTTTTTGGTCAGCCTTTTTGCTTTAGGTCCCTTACCCAGTGCAGTCTTACCTGTCCTGAAGCTAATCTCTGCAGCAATTTCCAATTCCATTGTAGAAAATTAAAAGGCAATCATCTTTTTGAACAAACAAATTACCTTCAATAAATTGATAATCAACAACAACAAAAAATTAAGCTATTAGCTCTCTGAGAGCAGAAGCTATCAAAAAGATCTATTTCAGGAAGACAACAGAAGGAGTCTTTAGATGACAAGGAAATAGTTTCAAGCCATGGAATATCAGTCTCTAGGCTGGCCTAAAATTTCCGTATAAGACATTAAGGCTGCTTTTAAAGGAGAAACAAAAACAAAATTTCTTGTTCAGAAAATCATACTCTGAGAAGCTTCAAAAGCTGCTGTCACCTTGGTGTGAATTTCCTCATTATTTTAATTGATGAGACTTCAAGTACTTTGGTGGGAAAGAACAAGTGTTGTAAGCTTGTTTTGATGCTGCTAAACTCATCTGTTCTTTTGCTGATTTTACTGGCTAGTATGTGTCACACTTACTAAAAAAGGCTATCCCGTTCCATCATGGTGTTTTGCTGTCTATTTTTATTCTATACACTTAGAAGAGACCATCATTAAACTGGAATACATTAAGCCTCAAATGCATGTATTGGATAAATTTTACTTATACAAACATATATATGAATTAACTGTAATCCTTGAGCCAAAGCATTATATTTTTGTAAGCAACTCTGATTTCTACCTTAAAGTACAAGATTCTTACATATTCAGTCTTCCAAGATCTGAGAATAGAAGACCCTATATGGTAAAATAAAGCCTGAAAAGCTATAATGGGACCAGGTGAAGACTGACAAATTTTCTTTAGCAGCTGAACTTTTACACTGGGTTCCAACTTCATCAGGTGAAACTATGGAGAAATGGGTATTTTCTTCTTGGTAACACTAAACATTCTGAGGAGATCAATACAAAACCTTTAATATATAGCTCCCTTTCTATAAGGTCTTAGCAACATTTCTTTGAGGATACTCCATAAAAAGAAGCTTATGAAGAGCACTTTCTGTAGTTATCACAATCCCTCTTTTCATACAGTTTTAGAAAGGTTATATCATAAATACTACAGGACAATCCCAATACTTAATCTGAGTTCAAAACAAAAGTTGGTTGAATCACTTTGTCATCAACATGCAATCTGTGTTCTAGGTTCCATCTAGATGTGTAAACTAACAGTGAAAAGAATAATAATGGGCATCTGAGCTTGATGTAGGTTGCTCAGTTCTTTGGAAACAAACAATCAATCAATAAAGCAGTTACCATCGAGTAAAAACTCATCCTAGTTCAAGGGATACAGTAGAAATAGCAAACTGAATTTTAAGAAATAAAAGTCATAAAGATAACAAAAAATGCGTAAGATAAGAAATACAGATAATTTACAAGAGAAGTTACAGTTTTGTGCGAAAAGTTGATACTAGTAGGCAAATAACTCTTAATAAGGAGCAAATAAACCCTAGAAACAACACAACCCACTATTGCAGAGGCAGAATAAGACTGAATATAATTTTGAAGAAAACACAATTTTTAGTAACATTTTTTGTCCTCAGAATGCTAGTTTGTACAGAAGAACAGCTATCTACTTCCTAGCCCATAAATAACAAGTGTAAAAAGTCTGTGCTCTTATTGAATGGCAACCAGAATGGCTGAAATAAGAGATATGAAACTAAAAACCCAATAATCATATTAAAAAAAAGCAGCCCAATGAAGCATTTAGACATGAATGCCAAACATGAATTAAATAGAAAGCAAATTTTAAAAGATTTATTATTTAACCTTATAAGAGCTTAACAGGCTTAGTAGCTGCTGTGCATTAGCTAACAGTCTAAGATATTTATTTAACTTACTACTGAGTCACATCCTGATTTAAAATACACAATTATATGACAAAAGATCAAGAAAAGGCAAAACAACATCCCATGAAAATTCTTCCATTCTTCCAAAAAAATAAGGGGAAGTTGTTCCAGTAGAATTCTGCAAGAATATGAATTAAAGTCTGTAATTCTAAATCTTTATTTACTGATCTAGAAACAAATACAAACCACACCGTGTAAGAACAAAGTCTATGAAAGTGGAAGCTAGACATTTAAAAGGAGAATAAAGCACAGATTTTATTAATTATTAAGAAAACTATCAAGGATATCACTGAATATATCATTGGACTCACCAGTGCCCTGGAATCTTCAAGTCAAGAATATATGATAAATATGTTTTAATCAAATACAAATCACTAACATGTATCTGGGAGAATTTATAATAAATCTAGTATTATCTATAAACAAATAAATATATAAATATTCACTGTTGACATATATGTGATGATGTATAAAAACAAACACATCTAAGTACACATACTTTTAAATATGCAGAACATTCAAATATTTGCACTGTAAAGTACTTACATAGAATCATAGAATCACAAGGTTGGAAAGGACCTACAAGACCATCTTGTCCAACTGTCCTCCCATTACCACTACTACCTACTAACCTACCAACCCATATCTCGGAGCTTCTCATCCAGATGCCTCTTGAACACTGCCAGGGACAGCGACTCCACCACCTCCCTGGTCAGGCCATGTCAGCGCCTGACCACTCCCTGAGAGAAAAAGTTTCTTTTTATGTCTAGTCTAAACCTCTTCAGTTACAACTTGTGGCCATTTCTTTGGGTCCTGCTTGTTGCCTGGGAGAAGAGGCCAAACCCCTCCTCATCACAACCTCCCTTCAGAGGGCAATGAGGTCTCAACTGAGCCTCCTCTTCTCCAGACTAAACAATCCCAGCTCCCTGTGTTGCTTCTCATATGACTTGTGCTCCAGACCCCTCACCAGTTTTGTTGCTCTTTTCTGGACACGTTCCAGGGCCTCAATGTTATTTCTTGTAGTGAGGGGCCCAAAACTGAACACAGTACTCAAGGTGTGGCCTCACCAGTGCAGGGGGATGATTACCTCTCTGCACCTGCTGGCCACGCTATTTCTAATGCAGGCCAGGATAGTTATCCTTATTCACAATTACTGTTAAAATTAAAACAAACAAACAAACAAAAACCTTTCCAAAGCAGGTAGCCTAGAAATTTCATATGGTGGCATTACCTAACAGCAAATCAAGACAGAGTTCCTTGGTTGCTAACAGTCTGGTAAGACAATCTTAAAAATATTTCAAAAACGTAGTTCAGCTTAATTCTGAAAGATTGCAAAATGATCATCTTACAGTGTTTATTTGCCAAGTCAGTGTAATATGCAATTTATGCTAATAATATAAGCTATCATATACATACTTATGAAATTTAATACGCAGTAACACTTTCAAAAAATTATCACATATATATATATGAGTATATATATATATATATATAAACAGCTTAAATCAAACATTCCTTAGATTTGTATATTGAACTTAGATTTGTATATACTCAGCAAAGTAGAAACTGATTCACAGAAATATCTTCAGAAGTGATTTAAGGGCACAGCTTTGTAAAATGCAATGAGGTATTCATTGAACAATTAACTATCAAACAGAACAAACTTGTTTGGCTAGCTGGTTTTCTGTTCAGAAATCAGAACGTTGTCTGTCTCGTCTACATTCTTGTTTAGCCTATAAAGTAATCCCTCTTTTGATCTTCATTTCAAAATACAATATAAACTTCTTTGAGAACATTTAACGTAGAGTTTTGATTAATTATGAGGCCTTTTTTTTTAACATCAAATAGATAATAAACAGTGTTTAGAAAATATTCCATTTTATGAACAGCTGTTCTGCCATGTTTATAGTTTCTACACATTTGATTTTTTTTTTTTGAGCAATAATTTACCTCTTGTGAAATCTGTGTTACTTGTTCCTTCTGATGTTCCAGATCTTTTACAAGCAACGAGTTTTGCTTTTCTAGCTGCAGTAACCTCCTTGCCAAGTGAACACTGTGCCAAGAAAAACAAGCTCAAGTTGATTTTTTTCCAAACTATGCAAAAGAAATTCTCACAATGATACTTCAAAACATGATTGCCTTAATTATTCATCAATGATTAAATACTAATATAAAACTATACAGTGAAACCATGCAGAACTGTTGAAGTTAAAAGAACAGTGAAAACATTGCAGACTTTAACAGCACCGAAATAGCATTCCCGTAGTTATGTCACGGTAATACTTCTTAAAAAGTAATTATTTATATCATTTGTAAAATACTATGTAATTGCAATAATCTTTCCAGGATGTTTCAACTAATCATGAATATTTACTTTTTTCATAGAATCATAGAATCATAGAATTACTCAGGTTGGAAAAGACCTTGAAGATCATCAAGTCCAACCGCAGCCTAACCAGTAGCCTATCTCTTAAAAAAAAACAACCACAAAACAATACCACAACAACAAACCTCTGCTAAATCATATCCCTGAGTACCACATCCAAGCGGCTCTTAAACACATCCAGGGATGGCGATTCAACCACCACTTTTTTAGCTACTTTAAGGAATCACTGTAAGTGGCTTCCGCTTAAGTCAATTTTAAAAATACATACCAACATATATCTTGTAGAAAAGCAGCAAAATTGTAATACTTATTTTCTAAACAAAGGCAGAATCATTTTGTCTGATATTTACTATGCTACTTAAATATTGTGACCAATATATTTTCTTTGTTTTTTTAAATAAAGTCTTACACAGATCCACAAAAGAATTATTCATCTGCGTAAGTGCTACAACTTCTTGCATATTGTCCAATATTAGAAAGAGTTCATCATCAATTCAATAACATAGTTCCATAGGCAGCAATGGGAAGATTTAGCATACAATTGCAAAGCCTCCTTCCAGGTATCTAAGCCAGTCTTTCAGTCTGTTATTACAGTCACTTAATCCTATTCGATAGACAGGAGAGCCTGAACATATTCCACTAAAACAGACTCTTGGATGTGCTGAAATGTACTCAAATGTACTCAAAACTTCACTGACTGTATTAATCAGAGGTAAATTGATTAAAATGCTAAAGTCTGTCCTAAACCTATGATCAGATATCTAAATTTGTATTTGGATATTTATCTTATAATGAGTCCTGGCATCTTTGCAGGACTCAGCAGCTTGGTAAATGACCACATCTCAATAAGGTTTCACTGTATGCCTCCATATTTTGGTACTCTATAGCCACCAATCAACGTACTTATCCCTTTATGTGCATTAACCGCTGAACTAATGGCTCTACACAACAATCTACCGTTTCAATCAAATGCATGCCATTTTTCCCAAAACATCTACATTGAAGAAAGAGGATTCACTCCAGTTCAGATCTCAGAATCAGTGTATACCTTCCATACACTGAAAACATTTACCTAAATTGATAAATAAAAAAAATAACAAGTTTTGGACTATGATGTTGAACATGTACGAGTATAAGTGGTTTACAGCTGACCAACTGGGAAATTCTGTTTGTTCTTAAGTTGAGGATTGAAGTATTAGATGTAAAGCTACCTGAGTATGTATACTTTCTCAGAAAATTTGACCAGTCATATCCACCACCTTCCCTTCAGTAAAAACGATCATACTTTTAGATTTTGTAGAACTCCTGATTTTAATTTCTTCGTATTCTGTGTTACAGTCCTACCCTCACACAGATACTCGTTCATCTTTTATGAGAAGAAAGACCTGAAATTGGCAATAGCACTCACTAAAAGGTTGGTTCTCTCTTAGTTTCTCCAGGAAGAGTATCAGACTGTATAAACATTAACTGAGAAAAACAGACTTCCTCATGCTAGTTTTTCTGATTTTAGCTTAAGAGTTACGAGATGTGCATTAGGATCTCATTTAGTACAAAACAGAAATCAACCTCATCTCTAATATTTCTAGTCAGGGGTCTTACACATTAATGTTTGAAGTGCAAGGGGAAACAGTGATACTTTCCCATTGCAACTTGGGGAATGTAGAGTCACAGAATCATTAAAGTTACAAAAGACCTCTAAAATAATCAGGTCCAACTGTCAACCTATCATCACCACACCCACTAAACCATGTCCCTAAGTGTCACATCTATAGATGTGTAGCCCATCATAGTTATTCCAGTTACAACTGTTCAGTGAACTTGATCTGAATGTGCAAGGATTTAAAGATAAGCACAAGTAACTATGTTAAGTATGCGTCTTGGTTTGTTTTTCAAGTAGCTTAAATTTAAAACAAAAAGGACAAAGGTCCTTGAATGTGTAAATAATCTAAACTGAACCTAATGTGGCGGGAAAAAAATAACTCAGAAAAGTGCTAAAACTTTTAAAAATTCTTAGAAATTTTCATCTCCAAAGATATGAAATTCTGGACATTTAAAATTTTTTTTATTCCACTGTAACATAAAGTAAACTCAAGAATGTAGTAATCCCAAACAGATTCTAGGCACAATGGAGGAGTTAATTTGGTCCAGCAAACACTGCTAGTAAGTAATACACATGCAACTAACCTACACTGAGAATTCAGTTTTGTGGAAGTGTGCTACTACGTGCTATTTCACCTCTGTGCTTGAGAATGTTCCCAGAAATATTTAATTTACTAGTACGGGTGTATGGCACTAACATACAAATACATGAGATAATTGCTTCTGCCAAATAGAACCAAAAAAGCACAGACTCCATCATGTGTTAAGCTCGAATAGGCAGCTTTGCCTTATTTCTAGGATTCTATTCAAGAGGGCTGTTCCAAAAGCTATACCTCCTATTTTATTATGTTGTCTCACAATTCCAGAGGCAGATGGTGGTGGTAGAGGATGAACCTTCCCATCAATATTAAGTTCCATTGTTGCCATGCAACAGATGGCAGCAGAGGGGCAGTCTGACAAAATGGAATCTGACATGCAAGTGCATATGAAGCAAAGGTGTGGAATGGAATTCCTCCACGAGGAAAAAAAATCACACCCATTGACATTAATCGACACTTGCTGAATGTTTACAGAGATCAAACACTGAACGTGAACACAGTTTCAGCAGTGACAACAGTGACACTGGGTCACTTCCATTGATGAAAAATAGTGTTTTGCAGCTAAGAACTTTCTCTACCACAATGTGTTCTTGTGCTCTTTGTAGCTGTTACAGTTTCCATGAAATAAATAGGATGCATTACTTTTGGAGTGACATAGGTGGTATAAAAAGAAATCTTACTAAGAAACAATCTGATAAGGAATGAAAATGCTAAAGAGCAAACTGAACTATGCCAAATTTAAGTACTGCATAAAATATTTATGATCCTGACAGCAGTATCTAACTCAGCACATGACAGGTCTGATCTGACAGACAATACTAACAACATTTTCTGAACTGGAAAAGGTCTTAAGCAATTGGATTTGCTCTGAGCAGGGTGCTGGACTCCACTAAGTTCCACATGTTCCTTTCAACCTAAATCATCCCACTATTACATGATTTTGATCTTAGGTTATGTTTTCCTTTTATATTATGTGGGTATATTTTGAACAATTACAGAGTATTTTTTTTTGCTGTCACAGTTTAAAAATATTATAAATGATGTAAAATGTTGTAGATGAAACTACATTCCCTATCTTTCACAGTGAGTTGTACACAATCAACTATTTGAATGCCAACATTATTTCTTAAAGATAATATGTTGTATAAATTGATCATTTAAAAATGACTATGACCAAGAGGTATGTTATTTGGTCTGCATGTTATTTTTATCTATTGATCAGATGGAATCTGACCTGGTATCAGAGGAAACTGGAATCAAATGCTGAGTACATAAAGATAAAACGATAATCTGAAACTTTACCCTTCTTAATTTCCTGAAAGATATGTATTAAATACAATATGTTTTCTTCATTCTATTTCTGTATTCTCAAGTCTTTAAAAAACCTCTTTATGTTAACCAAAATGATTAATTTCTATGATTGAACATGCTGTATATCTCTTCATCTACTTTGTCTTGAACAAATAAATTCAGAAAAGGCACTTATTTACCTTTGCTTTAGTCGTCTTTTGGCTGTTGTAGGAACATTAGCACCATACCCATATGAGAAGAGAACCCTTTCAGCTTCAACTTCATTTTCCACTGCAGAAAATTGCAGGAAGGTACTATTAGTAAGGTGTCTTGTGAAGAAAATAATTAGAATGCAAGAGCTTATAAAGTTATGCATATGCATTTTTTTTTTCTTTTCCCTAGAAGCTACATTTTCAGTTGTTGTAAACTGTTATAGCCTTTTGCGTTTCAGTGGAAGAGTTTTATTTTACTATTAGCACTGACACAGTGCCATGAATTCATGTTATGATATCAGTGGTCTTTTCACTTTTCTTTTAAATAAACAATTAATATTAATAAATATTACAAAAGCAAAATAAAAGAATTCAGTGTCCTTTCATATTCATTATTGTTACAGTAACAAAACAGCAATAGTACAAGTTTAATTTGGTAATACAAAGTTAGGTGGTGATTTTTTTCCCCTGTAAATAATTCATTTTTTGTGTATTCATGAGGAAGTAGAAGAAGATAAAATTAGGTAGTGCTTAAGACAAATAGACATAAGCAAGTCCATGGGATCAGAAGAGACAAATTAGAGGTTCCAGAGGGAACTGATGCCACTGTGTCTCAACCATTTTTAAAAGACTGTGGCAATTAAATATTTCTGATAGTCCACACAAAACAGATATTGTACCCATCTTCAAGGATGCTAAGAAGGAATGAGAAACCAGTCAGCCTCTCAAATTCCAAGTGTGGACAAAAAGGTGATTGGCAACAGCTGGCAAAAACAAATCATGACTGACTAGCTTAATACCCTTCTATGAATGGTCACACCTTGACTAGTGTGAAGACAAAAACTTTGGTACAGTCTCTCATAGTATCCTTAAAGCCAAGCAAGGTATGGGCTAGGACCTCTGGGCTCAAATAATGGTAATTAATCACACAAAGTTCAAGTGACAGTCATTTACTACTGGAGTCTCTCTTGTTAATACTGTTCAAAGTCTTTACTAAAAATACAGACAGTGGGATGTTGTGCACCTTCAGGATGTTTCATAAAGACAGCAGATTAGGGAGGCAGTAAGATAAACTGGGGGACAGGGCTGCTAGTCAGGTGGACCTCAACAGGCTGGAAAACATACGTAATAACATTAAGTTTAAGCAAAGGCAAATACAGAGTCTCACATTTGGGATGAAATAACCCCAGACACTAGCACAGTTTGGGGACCGACTGACTGAAAGCCACTTTGCAGAAAAAGATCCAAGGATTCTAGTGGAAAAGCTAATCATGAATCGCCTTGCAGCAAAGGACAACTGCAACCAGGGCTATACTAGAGAGAGCATAGACGGATCGTTGAAGGAAGTGATCCTTCCCATCTACTCAGTACTTCTGAGGCCATGTGTGGAGCACTATGCTTAGAATCATAGAATCACAAGGTTGGAAAAGACCTACGAGATCATCTAGTCCAACCATCCTCCCATTACTGTAGCTACAGCAAACCACTAAACCATTAACTCAGAGCTCCTCATCCAGACGCCTCTTGAACACTGCCAGAGACAGTGACTCCACCACCTCCCTTGGCAGGCCATTCCAGCGCCTGACCACTTTCTGAGAGAATAAGTTCCTTCTTATGTCTAATCTAAACCTCTTCTGGTACAACTTTCAGCCATTTCCTCGGGTCCTGTTTGTTGCCTGGGAGAAGAGACCAAGCCCCTCCTCATCACAGCCTCCCTTCAGGAAGTTGTAGAGTGCAGTGAGGTCTCCCAAAGCCTCCTCTTCTCCAGGCTAAACAATCCCAGCTCCCTCAAACGCTCCTCATCAGACCTGTGCTCCAGACACCACACCAGTTTCACTGCCCTTCTCTAGACATGTTCCAGGGCCTCAATGTCTTTCTTGTAGGGAGAAGCCCAAAACTGAACACAGTACTCAAGATGCAGCCTCACCAGTGCTGAGTACAGGAGGATGATTACCTCTCTGCTCCGGCTGGCCACACTGTTTCTTATACAGGCCAGGATGCTGTTGGCCTTCTTGGCTACCTGGACACACTGTCGGCTCATGTTCAGCCGAGTACCAACTAACACCCCCAGGTCCCTTTACTCTTCACAGTCATGTAGTTTTGGGCTTCCCAGTGCACAAAAGTTGTTGATATATTGGAGACAGTCCAGCCGAGAGTCACCAAGACAGCGAGATCTAGAGCACATGACATAAAGGCTGAGGCTTAGAAGAGATCTTCTTGTCTCTCACTACCAAATGAGAAGGTACAGTAATAACAGGAGACTGACTCTTCTCAGAAGTGTACACTGATTAGTACAAGAGGCAATCATTCTTTTGGGTAACAAGATCAGTGCTGTGTTTTCCAGAAAAATGTCAAGGAAATCCTACCCTATAGATCAGTATCTGCCTGTAACATACATGTAAGGAAAACACCAATGTTTTGAAAATGTAGCAGGTACCAAACCAAAGTAATATTGACTACTAGGATGTGCTTGTGTTACCTTTTCTGTCTTCCTGGGCTCTTCACCTGACTATGTGGTATAAAATAAGCATCTACTAGATAGGGACACTCTCATTAATTACATTTTTACAGTGTGATTGGGAGGATACAGATAGCCTTAATTTTTTTTCTTAAAAAGATTCCAAGCAGCAGAAAGCAAGAAAATCGATAGAATCACCATGTCTAGAAAGGACCTCCAAAATCATCCAGTCCAATTGTCCATCAATACATCTACACTAAACCAGTTCCCCTAGTATAACATCTAAATGTTTCTGAAATGCTTCTAAGGACGGTGACTACATCATCTCCATCAGCAGCCCTGTCTAGTGTATGACTGTCACGGAGTTCTCTCTAGAGCTCGCTCCGCGACAGGGAAACAAACACAAGGGAGCAGGAACAAAAGTACCTCCCTTCCCTAAAAGCGCGGCGCAGCGCGGCCCGGCCACGCGCGCTCCGGGAGAGGGGAAGGGAGACCGCGAATGGGTCTAGGAGGGAAAAAAATGAAGGAAGAAAGGATGATCTGAGAACAAATGGCAGTTTAATAAACCCAGTAACACTAAACAACAACGAGAGAGTTTCGTCAAGGAGAAAAACAAGTCCCAGTCTCACCGACGGGCTGCGGGAGGCGGGAAGTTCTGACCACACTGTCCCCTCACAGGGAGCCGGGCCAGGAAACTCCGTCCCCTTTCCGACCTCCCCTCCGGCGCCGCTCCCCACATGCCCATTTAAGGCAGTCCACAGAAAAAAAACTTGTCCCCTTAACTCCCATTATCCTACATGACGTTCTGATGTGGAATACCAACACCAACCAAATTACAAAACCATAACACTGACCACTCTTTCATAGAAGAAATTTTTCCTAACGTCCAACCTAAATCTCCCTTGCTGTAAATTGAGGCCATTTCCTCCAGTCCTATCACTAGTTACACAAGAGAAGAAGCAAACACCCACCTTACCATAACTTCCTACCAGAGTTACAGAGAGCAATATAGGGTGCCCCCTGAGCCTCTTCTCCAGAATGAACAATCCCAGCTTCCTCAGCCGCTTCCCATAAGACCTGTGCTCCAGAACCCTCACCAGCTTTTTTGCCCTTGTCTGGACATGTTCCAGGGCCTCAGTGTCCTTCTGGTAGTGAGGAGTCCAAAACTGAACACAGTACTTGAGGTGTCGCCTCACCTGAGCCAAGTACATAGAGATGATCTTGTTGACTGATGAGGTCCCAGAAGACTGGAGGCTTGCCAATGTGATTCCCATCTACAAGAAGTGTTATAAGGAGGACCCAGGGAACTACAGGCCTGTGAGCCTGACCTCAGTGCCAGGGAATGTTATGGTGCTAGACTGTCTTGAGGGAGATGTTATAGAAATGTTTGCTCATTAAAGCCGGGACGTGTTAATAGTTTAATAAAATGTTTGTTCGTTAAAACCAGGTTGGGGGTTGCGGGACGTGGAGACCGCGGGGATTGTGTTCTGCCTAGTTACAGGGGGCGGGGCCGGCGGCGCCGGCGGCGCAGGTGAAGGCAGTGTGGAGCGGCCCCGGAGAAGCGCGCCTCGAAGGATACAAAGTTTCCTGGAAGAACCAACCAGGTGACGGCACACCATTCGCGCGATTACGGCTGACCAATCAGAGGACAACACGCTCAGAGTGGACTTTACAAAAGAAGTTGGAATGGGGGGGGCGGCGCGGCAGTTTGCGGAACAGCGATTCCCCTGTCGCCCAGCGCTGAGTTGCCTTTTTGTTTTAACCGTTGTGATTAATAAAAAGTTATAATTGGAATACCATAGTCTTATTGATTTATTACTAAAATTGATAACAGGAGATAACATGGCAAGTGTGGGACAATGGGGGGGATCAGGCCCAGCCAGCATGGGTTCACGAAGAGCAGGTCTTGCTTGACCAACTTGATCTCTCTATGATTTAGTGACCTGTCTGGTGGAAAGGCTGTTGATGTGGTCTACCTAGACTTCAGCAAAACCTCTGACACTGTCTCCCACAGTATTCTCCTGCAGAAGTTGGCAGCCTGTGGCTTGGACAGGTACACCTTTGGCTGGGTAAGGAACTGGCTGGAGGGCCAGGCCCAGAGAGTGGTGGTGAATGGGATTAAATCCAACTGGTGACCAGTCACAAGTGGTGTTCCCCAGGGGTCAGTGCTAGGGCCTGTCCCCTTCAGTATCTTTATTGATGACCTGGATGAGGTTATTGAGTGCACCCTCAGTAACTTTGCAGATGACATCAAGTTGGCTAGAAGTGTGGATCTGCCTGGGGGTAGTGAGGCCCTCCAGAGGAACGTGGACAGGTTGGATAGCTGGGCCAAGCCAATGGGATGAGGTTCAACAAGACCAAATGCCATGTCCTGCACTTTGGCCACAACAACCCCAGGCAGCGCTACAAGCTTGGGGCAGAGTGGCTAGAAGACTGTGTCGAGGAAATGGACCTAGGGGTATTGATTGACACTTGGCTAAACATGAGCCAGCAGAGTGCCCAGCTGGCCAAGAAGGCCAATGGCATCCTGGCTTGCATCAGAAACAGTGTTGCCATCAGGAGCAGAGAGGTGACTGTCCCCCTGTACTCGGCTTTGGTGAGGCAGCGCCTCAGTTTTGGGCCTCTCACTGCAAGAAACACATTGAGGCCCTAGAGTGTGTTCAAAGCAGGGCAACAAAGCTAGTGAAGGGTTTGGAGCACAGGCCTTATGAGGAGCAGCTGAGGGAGCTGGGACTGTTCAGTCTGGAGAAAAGGAGGCCCAGGGGAGACCTTATTGCTCTCTACATCTACCTGAAGGGAGGTTGTAGTGAGCAGGGGGTCGGCCTCTTCTCTCGTGTAACTGATGATAGGACT
The DNA here is from genome assembly GCF_039878825.1 of Excalfactoria chinensis. Classification (NCBI taxonomy): domain Eukaryota; kingdom Metazoa; phylum Chordata; class Aves; order Galliformes; family Phasianidae; genus Excalfactoria; species Excalfactoria chinensis. The sequence goes on from NC_092825.1 coordinate 146,750,352, forward strand.
AGAGGGAATGGCTTCAAGCTGTGCCAGGGGAGGTTTAGGCTGGACATTGGGAAACGCTACTTCTCTGAAAGAGTGGTCAGGCAGTGGAATGGTCTGCCCAGGGAGGTGGTGGAGTCACTGACCAAGGAGGTGTTCAAGGAACATTTGGACATTGTGCTGAGGAACATGGTTTAGTGAGAACTATCGGTGATGGTGGATGGTTGGGATGGATGATTTTGTAGGTCTTTTCCAACCTTGGTGATTCTGTGTTATTATCACATTGAAATGTAAAGGCATGATCACAAAACTGAAAAATAAAATCTTATTCTTGTCATAGCTTATAGGAAGTTCCCACTGTCTTCCACATAGTTCTCCAGTCTATGTTATATTCCCTGAAAGATTGATTGGAAAATTTATAGAATGCCTTAAATTTGAAAATCATGATATTTTCTTTCATTCAGATTTTTTTGGACCTTTTGCTACAACATGTAAATACCAGCTCTTAATTTGTGAAGTAGGAAAAAGTATGTTTATATTCTACTTCAAATATTTTGAAAAGTAAGGCTTTTTTTTTTTCTTTGATTTATCTCAGAACTTCACCTTAGTGCTGGAATTCTGTCTTAAGTATTCCTTACAATGTCAAAGATACAATAGTAAGAATAAATAAAGTTATTGCAGTAAACTGAAATAATCATAGAATCATAGAACTGCTCATGTTGGAAAAGCCATTAAAGATCATCAAGTCCAACTACGACCTAACCATACTATCCTAACTCTAACAATGCTTCACTAAATCATGTCCCTGAGCACCACATCCAAATAGTTTTTAAACACATCCTGGGATACTGACTCAACTACCTCCCTAGGAAGCCTATTCCAGTGCTTAACAACCCTTTCTGTAAAGAAGTTTTTCCTGATATCCAGCCTCAACTTACCCTGGCACAATTTGAGGCCATTTTCCCTTGTCCTGTCACCTGTCATCAGTGAGAAGAGACCAACCTTGCTCTTGCTGTAAGCACCTTTCAGATATTGGACGAGAGCTGTCATGGTTTTGTAATGTTGCTGTCAATATTCCACATCATAACATCATGTGCAGTATGGATTGTTAAAAAGTTCATACTCCAGTTCTGTGGAATAACAACGTCCCGAATACTCATCTCTCAGAAGAAAACTACGTATCCCAGAGGACTTCATGGTCAGAGATAAGTCACGGGAAGAGAACATATATATAATCTCGCTCCCAGGCTGGAGTTCTCTCTCTCTCGGACTCTCTGAGAGTGGGAAGCGTTCCAGCCATGTCGCCTAGAGTTCACAGTAGGCCTCTCGGTTTTCAGGGACTCTCTGTTGGATATTGGGTAGGTGGTGCCTGCGTGCACCAGGGGTGGAGTCAGGGAGGTCACAAGTATCTGACAGAGGTGGTCACCTGTACCAATATATAGGGTTTGCTGTGAGGCATTAAACTCGTACTTTTGGCGTTACACACTGTGTGTGAGTCCCATCTGTTCCCCGTGCGCTGAGGCACGGTACTTTCACATGGCAGCCTTAACTTGTCGCCGGATCAGGAGGCGACACTCTCTTTTGTTCATTTTATAAGTCTCAATCATATTGTATTATATTGTGTTATCTTGTACTCCAATATCATGTTTAGTAAAATAAGTTTGCCTCCTTAGATTGCCGCCGCTGTTCTCTTTTCCCATTCCCGTTCTCCCTTCCCTTTCGGGCCAGGGGCCCTATGGGGCAGCTGCCCCCTGTAATAGGCACAGGTAGATCTAGGTAACCTGTGACAAGAGCAATAAGGTCTCCACTCAGCCTCCTTTCCCTCAGACTAAACAGCCCCAGTTCCTTCTGTATCTCCTTGTAGGGCATATTCTCCAAGCCCTTCACAAGCCTTGTTACCCTTATCTGGACCTGCTCGAGCACCTCAATGTTCTTTCCATACTGAAATGCTCAAAACTGAACACAGTACTTGAGGTGAGGCCTCACCAATGCCGAGTACAGGGGCAGGATGACTTTCCTAGTCCTGCTTACCACACCATTCTTGATACAAGCCAGCAGGCCATTGGCCTCCTTGGCCACCTGGGCACACTGCTGGCTCATATTCAGCCAACCTTCAGGTTGCTGCCAACCTGAAACAACAACAGGGGATAGTAATCTGAGGGCTGAACTAGGGAAGGAAGTTTCTTCCTCATGTCTTTAATCTGGGCTCCTGAAAGGCAGCAGATCTCCCTGTGTAGAGGATCTGGTGGACATACTGGCCAGGGGAAAAATGAGATAATTTTTATCATTCATATATCTAACTTCATGTTTATTTGATATTTAAAAATACATTTAGAAACTTCTCATTAGTATTTCCTATCAAAATAACTATTGATTCTTAATAGTTAGCCAGGAGGAAGGAGAATAGCAGACACTAATAATTCCCAAGTGCTGTAAGAAGTAAGATACTGCAAGAATTCTGGAAACATCTACAGATAGAATTTGTGTCAGAACTTACTTTCTGCTGTCTGCATTATTATTTCATCAAGGTCTTTTTCAAGTTTTTCATAAGTATCTAGTCTTGCCTGAAACTCAGAATTCTGTGTTTGAAGTTCAATAATGCGTGTTTCACTAGAAGACTGAAGACTGTAAAATTCCTTGGTAAGCACCTGTGAGAATGAATAATGAAAATAAGTAAAATACTTAGCAATATAATACTAAGCAACAATAATGTATCACATTTGATGCAACTTTTTTCACAGGTATTTGAAAAAAAGTAGTTCCTTTCAGCTATGTTATCTTGTACAGACTACACTCTCGTGTTGTATAACACCTTATAGAATCATACAATTATTTGATCTGGAAGAGACTCTTGTAGGTCATTGAGTCCAGTTTCCCTGGAATGAACAGGGATGCCTACAGCTCCATCAGGTTGCTCAGAGCTTGATCCAGCCTGACTTTTGAGCGTCTCTAAGAATGAGCCTTCCACCACCTCTCTGGGCAACGTTCCAGTGCTTCATCAGTCTTACTGTAAAAAATTCTTCTTCATATCCAATCTAAATCTCCTCTGTTATAGTTTGAAACCGTTCCCTCTTGTCCCATCACAACAGACACTGCTAAAGACTCCATCCCCTTCCTTGCCCCCTGCCCGTAGATACTGGAAGGCTGATATCAGGTCTCCCCAGAATTTCCTAAGACCTTTGTCTACACCTGGAAAAATGACAATAATTTTAACGGAGAGTAACAACAACCAACCTGATAGTTATAAAAATTAATAAAGGAATAATTTAAAAAAAATATGACTGCTTTTTTTTGTTGTTGTTGTTTTTGTTTTTTTGTTTTTTGTTTAAATTCAACTAAAATCAGATATGAGCAATCAATTTAATAGACAAATGTTCCTTTATGGAACACTAAATGCAGATATTTAAGTTATATCAAATTCTTATTATTTACTTATTATCGAAAAGTAATATGTAATTAGCATTTGGAACTAATGTAAATACTTAGTATACCAAGAGTTAACATAAAAGGCATGTATTCAGAATTAAAAGTTAGGAAGTTCTGTATACAAACTAAAGCTTAACAAGAAAGCTAAGTGATATGGTGCTTGAAAATAGAAAAATGCAACATTGACAAATAATGTAAAACCAACTGCAATGAAAATCTTTGGTTAGTGAATTAGTAATCCATGTACTGTGCAGATAAAGAAAATAAAAACCAACTAGTTAAAGTAATCAAGTAGTACATTAGATAATAGTGACTTCATAAATATAAGTCTTGCACACCCACCAAAGATTATGAATGAATATAAGTCCTGAGATACAGGAGTACTGCATACTGTACACAGCAGTAATGCTGTATGCAGTCAGAAATACTAAGCTATCCACAGTATTAAGAGACATAAGCAACATGAATATAAAAACATGGAAAACATTAATCTATTGTCATAGAAGGCTACATTTATAGGTCAAATTTTGGCAACAGATAAAACAGTTGTTTCATAGTTTTAGCATGTTTAAGACAAACTATGCTGAAATCCAATTAAAAACAAGTTTTTTCATGAAGCAGCTACAGCTCTACAGCTGAGTTCGAAGTTACTAGTGACTACATTAATTAAAATCAATATGCTGTAAGAAAAAAAGGTATGAGAAGATATTAATGCACTGATAATGTATTTTAGAAAAGAAATAAAAGAATTCAGTCAAAAGGAACAAATGCAAAAAATGAGGATTTGAAATGTTTAAATTCTGTAGTAATATTTTGTAATGAAAAACCACTGGTTTCAAAGGCATATCTCTGTCAGGAAAAGAAAGTGTCAGGAGAACTAGTACAGTTGGATGCCAAATATTCAAGATTTTATTTAAATAAAATAAATATCCAAAGAAAATGGAAATACAACTCAAATGTAACTTCCTTACTCAAAGTTTAGACATGTCTGTGCAATTAAATTTTATTTAGTAACCTCAGAGTCTAGCACAGCTGGCACTCCCAGTGCTCATGACCACAACTAACCTCATCAGCCAGGATCTGAATGTTCCAATACAGACGGAACAACAAGAAATTACATTTCATCTAAAGCCTTGTTTCCACTCTGTAACTCTGTTTCCACTCTATAGCTCCTTTTCATAAACATCCCAGTAATGCAGAATCTCCAATAACAGCATATTTCCCCCCCAAAACAGAAACTGCCATAGCCGACAGCTGGAAAAAAAAAGTTCTTATTCTGTTCTGCTAAGTTTATGTACTCTGCTGTCCAGTTTACGCACATTGTCAATTTCATTTAAATCTCACAAATTGGATGCAGTGATGTGTTTTCAGGACTAGCTTTGCACAGCTTCTCGTCCACCAGGACCCCCAAGTCCTTCTTGCAGGACTGCTCTCAAGGAGATCTTCCCCCAGTCTGTACAAATACCTGAGATTGCACTGACCCAAGTGCAGCACCCTGCACTTGGCCTTGCTGAACCTCATTAGGTTCACATGGGCCCACTTCTCCAGCCTGTCCAGGTCCCTCTGGATGTCTTCCCTTCCCTCCAATGTATCCACTGCACTACTCAGCTTGGTGTCGTCCACAAACTTGCTGAGGGTGCACTCAATGCCATCGTCTGATGAAGATGATGAAGAGCACCGGTTCCAAGACTGACCCTTGGGGGACACCGCTTGTGACCGGCCTCCACCCTGACACTGAGCCATTGATCACAACCCTTTGCATCCAGCCAGCCAGTTCCTAATCCATGGAACAGTCCATCTTTCAAATCCATACCTCTCCAATTTAGAGAGAAGGCTGTGGTAAGGGACCATGTCAAAGACTTTGCAGAAGTCCCGGTAGATGGCATCCATCACCCTCCCCCCATCCACTGAAGCTGTTACTCCATCACAGAAGGCCACCAGTTCACTGGGAACTTCAAAAGACAGCCTTGATTTTTCAAATATGATAGAGAGCGGCTCAACAACTACATCAGCCATCTCTCTCGGAACCCTAGGATGGATATCATCTGGCCCTATGGGCTAACACAAATTCAGTTTCATGAGGAGGACTCAATCTTGTTCCACTGTTCCAGTTCCTCCTTTTGCTTCTCTAATGAGCTGATGGCTCTTGTTGTGAGCTGAGAGTGGCCATGGCAGGATAGTGCTTAATGCTTAGGGCTGTCCACTTCCAACTGTTTTTCTGTAATCTTTTGTGGGTGTGGAGGCAAAATTTATAGCCACATAACAGTACTGAGTAGATGTGTAATTACACTTACAGGCTGTCCTGAATGAAGTAAAAAAACTGCTCAAAAGGATGTTCATTTTTTACCACCTATTTTTGGAAAGACTGAGTTAAAAAAAAAAGGGGGGGGGGGGGGGAGAGGGGGAGTTAATTGCCAGCTGTTAATGAATGCACAGCTGTTGAAAAGAGCTAGCAAGCTATTACCCTTGTGTGTAAGGGAACTAAAAACAACTTATTTTTCATCTTGTACAAATAGATCCTGAAGGATCTGCCAGAGATCAAATATCAACATCTAACCATGACAAACTGGATTCCTCTGGATATGTGTCCTATAAAAGAATCTGAACTTAGTTTTCCTAGTAATAAGCCTATAATAGAATTACAGTAATGGAAGTTCTACTAAATCAGTTTGGTTTATTTTAGCATTATTAAATAATGTGAGAGAACTTCAAGAAGTCTACATACCTTCAAGAGATTCACCATACCTTTGCTCTAAAATTGTTTTGCTTATTACTGGTATTGAAGCTGTAATATATACTTGAAAGAAAAAAAAAGAAAGACATTTTCCTATACATTATCTGTTTAATTTCCTGAACTGAAATTAATAAGCAGTTTTACAAGAACTAGATTATAAGACAGAAGGGAGTTATCGATAAGGGTGTGTAATAAGGACCTGTCCTTTCCAGATGAAGTATCTAGATGCGAATACATGACATGCAGAGAATTTCTGTGATGAATACTGTTAAAGTAAGCACACGTATTCAACACCTCATCATGAGAAAATATTTTGCTTTCTTCTTCTTCCCTTAGTTTTCCACTGAAACAATGAAGCTTGGTGAGCTTTTTCATAATGTTCTGCTTCGGTGCAATTTGGTGGAAATACTAACTCAACCTTGTATATCCTTTGGTGCTTTTTTTCCCTAAGTTTCTTCTTTTCAAATTATAATTGAAAACAACTTTGTAATGCCCCATTAAGAAACTATTAATAACATACCTCCAGTTTTCTCTGATATTTCTCACATTCTATTTGGCATTGTGAAAGATTCTTAGCTGTTTCTTGTTGCATGAGTTGAATATGTTCACTTTCAAAGGACTTTAACTTACTTTGGTGAAGAAGTTCAGCTACTTTGCTTTCTGTGCCAAGCTGCATTTGCCTATACCTAAAAACAGAAAAAAGAAATAAAGTTTTGGAGATTCAAAAATATTGTATTTATATATATATGTATATCTTCTCATGTTTTAAAAATATTACATCAGCATGAATTTTGTTCTCAGTATACAAGTGTATACATTCCATACCTCTAACAATGAGATCTTCAATGGACACAGGAGAGATACTTTGGAGGCTGTTGCCTCCTATCTTCTCCACCAAATGTAATATGTCATCAGGAGAAGTAGTGTTAGACACCAATGGTATCAAGGCTGAATTCCCTTAGGTGTATCACCGATATGTACTACACTAATTCTTCCCATAACCAAAGACATAAAGAAACACCAGACTATGACAGTTTATTATTTCCACAATCAGCCTTAGGTATGAAGACTCTCAATAGCAGGAATGAAGTGTATTTCTCAACTATTGCCTTACAAAGTATCAGATAAATAATATTCCGCTTAGAAGCAGGTGCCTGTTGTTTCATTCCTTATGCTTAACAGACAATCTCAAAAAGGTTTAAAAGTTTTCTAATGGAATACTGAATTACCGGACTGTAAAAATGAAGCAGATGTGAATAACAGTAGGAAACGTTAAGAAGCCGGGTGTTAAATGTAATTAAAATGGCAATTTAAAGGAGGTAAATGGAAAGTAATAAATCACTATTTGAAAAAATGATCTTAACCATATAAATAAAACGAAGAACTCCTTGTTAATTTCTAATTTGGGAATGTGATCTTGGGATTATACTAGACAAATCCATTACAGTGGTAAACAAAAAATAACATTTTGGTAATGGCTGTGAAAGGAATAGATAAAATACAGAAATCAGCATGTCTCTTTACAATCCCCACTGCTACCTGCATAATGAATGCTGAATACATTTCTAGTAACTAACCTCACAAAGAATATAGTAGAACATGTAAAAGGTTAGAGAAGGGTATTAAAGATCTTTTACAATTGGCAACATCATGCTATAATACCACTATAACAGCATAAGGAATAGGTTAATTAAGCAAACCAGAATGCTAGAGAAAAGAGATGATATAAGGAAATGGGAGTTATAAGAGGTCTGTAACAGCCTAAGTGGCATGGAGAATGAGACTGAGAATTAATTATTTACCATATTTTCCAATAGATGAATGAGAAGGTGTGTAATAAAGCTAGCAGATGTGGAATGAAAAGCAAGTATCATTCTTCACAGACTATCATGAAATCTGTGAAATTCCTTATATAAGATGTTCCGAATACTCAAAGTTAACACTTACTCAGGAAGAGACAGAACAAACTCTCAGAAAATAAATCCTTTGACAACAATTAAATGTAAGATGATACTTCTCACCCAGAAATCACTTAAATTGTTAGAACACCAGCTAAACATTTACTCTCAGCACTGCTCTTAACTGCCATTTGTCAAATAGCAGTTGCAACACAATTCTACCCTATTTAGTAACTAATCTTTAGGTAGGATTGAGAGCATTTAACAAAAATAAAGGGATTAGTCAGACATTTTCTCTGAGGATTTTAGATGTAGGGATGTTTCTAAGATACAAAGAGGAAGCAATTTTCACTGAAATAAACAGAAAAAAAACAGGTGTCACTATGATGTTCTCTGTAAACATTTGTATTTGTATAAACTGTCCAATGCATGAATGAGATTGTTCTCTCACAGGCTGTGTGAGTATAGAATGGAAGTTTTGCCCATGAACTCATAAAAGCGTCATCACTCTTTTAAAAACAACTTTCTTATTCAATAGCAGCATGACATTTCTTCTCATAAAAACTGCTAAGTGCCCATTATCTATTTGATATCAACTGCTGTCAATTTTGCTTGAGGCTGATACTTTAAGCATTTCATCATCGCGCGCTGTACGTTCCCATTTTCATTTGAACACAATAAAATAGTTTCAGCATGCTTACATTCTCCATACTTGGTACGTGATTGGCTGCAGACAGGACAGTCAATCTTTTCTGCTAAGCATGTTGTTTACAACCCTGGGAAAAATATTTTGTTCCAAAATGAGCATGTCTTCACAAAGATACATGTCATCCAGCCATCTGATGTGCAATGCAATGCAGAAATGAAATTTATCTACAAGTCACAGTTATTGACTTCAAACAACAAATATGTATAATGTGCCTTCATGGCTATCCTTTCCCACAGACTGCTTCAGATCTTAAATTAGTCTGAGGTTTAATGAACTGTAGAGAGAATACACAATAGAAACATGCATAAACAGAAGTTACATATATTTCTAAATACCTCACCAAACTTTCCAGAACAGTGTACTAGATCTCTGACAATTTTCTAAGTCCACTCAATCAACTAGGTGCTTCCAGAGCATATTTATCAACAAAATCACAAACGGTGACTTCAGCAAAAAGAAGATTTCATACTTTGGAAATTCTACGTAGCACACATTGGCATGGTATGTTTTGTACTGGTGAGGTTATGAAGAATATCACATGCTTTCCATTGGCAATGATTTTTGAGAATCAGGGTACAGCTTACAAGTTATGATATGTAACAACTTCGTATGCTCTTCTGTCAACGCATAAACACATTTATTTTCATGTGTAGTATGGAAAATAAGACTTCAATTAATGACAGAAAATATTTGCCCTTTTTTCAGAGCTGGTATAGGAGTAACTGTTGTCCAACAAAGATGATTTTCTACTACACCTCAAGAAAGATTTTCTTACTATACCTTTGAGCTCACCAGTGAGCCTCCACTGCAGCAAAGCTTTTAGAGTTTCTTTGTCATATGAGTTTTTTATTTGGCTAGATAGCAAGTCTGACTTCTTGGCTATTATTTCAGCAGAAGTCTAGGAGCACGGGTACACATACAATCATGAAACACAATGTCAAAACACATTCCTTAATCTACCTTGATGGTCTCCAGGAAAAACAACAGAAAACAAATCCACCCCATGCTTGAATCCCATTATTAATGTGGGTGTACAGGATTTTTCCCCATCAAAAAATTTTAGTAAAACTGATATGGCATAGTTTTTGTTTCACAAAAAAATAAGGGTTGAGAATTAAAGAGTGATAACAGAGTGAGCTAATGAAAAGAACAAACATGCAAGAATCATCTGAAATGAGATGTCAACTTCATTATGTCTCTGTGTGATTAGGATGATGAGCTAATAATGCCTAAAGTTTGTTAAAGTGGAGTTATTAATTTTAGAGTAAAGTAGAAGAGAATATTCTGTTAGGGATTTAAACACTGGTTTCTAAGAATGGTGTTTTTTCCATCAGAGAAGTTTGCTTTTGCAAATGGTGGACAATGATATAATGGTATCTAGAAAGCCGTATATACTGAAATTAAGCAAAGCTATAACATTAAAATTGCCACAAAATGGACTTCAGTGTAAGCAATGAGAAAAAGTACACTTCTCCAAGTAGCATGTATCTAAAGAAAGCCAACTGAAAGCCAAGATTACCAACTGCTTTTTCAATGGGGTAAACTACAAGACATATCCAGCACAGCCCAATCTAACAGTCATATTCAAAAGTTTTCACCATATGTGCATGTAAATTTATGAACCTCTTACAAGTGTCATGTATATACTGAGATAGCACTGTTTTTACCTGACAGGAATAGACTGTTAACTTCTACCATTGTTTATCCCAGAGACAAAAACTGAATGTATATCAGTACTCTACAAAAGTAGGTATAAATGAATATTGAAGTATGTAGGAAGACAATGAGATCTGTACAATTAAGCATTCAAGAAGTAGTAAATTCTATTAGTAAGATTGTTATTAAGCAGGAATAACAAGCAAGTAAATTCTATAAAATAATACATTTTCCAAAGGAAGTCACACTAAGATTACACAAAGATCAGTACCAAGCCGTTCTAACTTCGTGAACCTTATTATAGAAACCTAAGGTTCTTTAGGATATAGTTGTTATTTTCAAGTTAAAAAATGAAAAAAAAAGAAAAAAAAAATCAATGACTCGTAAGTTACGAAATCATCCTGACTCCACAGAAGGGTCAGTTCCAGGTCTAAGATCTTTAGAGTAATTACAGTATACTCTCCGATTTTTTACAAACGTATGTACTTTGGTTCAGTGCCAAATCTGCAAAGAAACCTAAATGCTACAGACATTTTCTCCCTAACCTCTCCTACTGCAATCCTGCTCCTTCCAGTCCCAACACGTACTCTAATGTTCCTGTCCTTCTCCCACTCTGTTGCAGCTCCAACTCAGGTTTCTCATGCTTTCCAATTCTGTTTTCATTCCTTCTGCTTGAGGTATGTTTTTTCTCTTCATTTTTGTTTCAGCCTATTTAGTTCTCATTCCTATCTTTTAGTCCTATTCTCAAACTGTTGGTCTTCTTTCTATTCCTTGATCACCCTCACAGTTCATTTAATCAGGGAGTCGCAGAATGATTTGGGCTTGAAGGGATCAGCAGAGATAGAGTCCAATTCTTCTGTCATGCACAGGGACATCTTCACAGCATCAAAGCTGGTGAGGGGTCTGGAGCACAGGCCTTAAGAAGGCTGAGGGAACTAGGATTGTTTAGACTGGAGAAGAGGTGGCTCAGAAGGGACCTTACTGAACTCTACAGCTCCCTGAAAGGAGGTTGTGGTGAGGTGGGCCTCTGCTCCTGCATAACTAGAGACAGGACTGGAAGGACTGGACTCAAGTTGTGCCACAGGAGATTCAGGTTGGATATTATGAAGAATTTCTTCTCTCAAAGAGTGGTCTGGCACTGGAATGGGCTGCCTGGGGAGGTGGTTGATTCACCATCCCTGGAGCTGTTCAAGAAATGTTCAGATGTTATACTAAGGGAAGTGGTTTAGTGGGGAAATACTGGTGATAGGTGAACAGTTGGACTGGATGATTTTGGAGGTCTTTTCCAACCTTGGTGATTCTATGATTCTGTCTTCCACTAGACTAGATCACCCCGAGCCCCATTCAATCTGACAAACATTTCCAGGGCTGGGGCATCCACTTCTCTGGGTAACCTGTGCCTCACCACCCTCTGTGCAAAGAATTTCTTCCTGATAACTAATCTACATCTATCCTCTTTTAATTTGAAACCATTACCCTTTGTCCTGTCACTACAGGACACTGTAAGAATTCTCTCTTCATAAGCCCTATGTCAGTATTTGAAAAGTCGCAATGAGGTGTTCCCAGAGCCTTCTATTCTCTAAGCAAACAATGCCAGATCCCTCAGCCTTTCTTTGTAGGAAGAGTGCTACACCTGTTTCATCTCCACCTGGACAATCTCCAGCTGGACAATGAACTACTGACCAAAACCCTCTGGAAGCAGCCATCCAGCCGATTCCTAATCCACCTTTCAAACCCATCTTTCCAATATAGAGACAATCCTTCAACACTCTTCATCAAATTCTACCCCTACTACTTTCACAATGGGGTTAAAATCACAGCTTAACTTCCTCACATTTTCCAGGTGGCTATTAAGACCTCCAAAGGGCCCAACTTTGCACTGGTGAGATCTTACTCAGAGTATTATGCCCAAATGTGGAGTCCTAGGAAACTGTCCTAGGAGTGTGTCCTGAGGATGGTCACAAAAATGATGTAACACCTCCCTTACGAGGATGAGCTGAGAGATCTGGGGTTGTTCAGCCTGGAGAAATGAAGGCTCCAAGGTAACCTGATTGCAGCCTTCAGTAGTATCTAAAGGGTGTCTATAAGAAGGAAGAGGACAGGCTCTTCAGCACAGTCAATTGTGACAGGACAAGGGGAAATGGTTTCAAACTAGAAGAGGGGAGATTTAGATTGGATGTAAGGAAAAAGCTTTTTTACAATAAGGGTGGTGAAGCACTGGAATGGGTTGCTCAGAGAGTTGGTGGAAGCCGCATCCCTGGAGATATTCAAGGTCAGACTGGACCAGGCTATGCGGTACCTGATCTAGCTGTATATGTCCCTGTACATTACTGGGGAGTTGTACTAGATGACCTTTAATTTAGAAGTCCATTTGAACTCTAATGATTCTATGGTTCTATGAACAAAATCTTTTTTGCTGCTCCTTCTTCTTGGAGTCACATAATGAGTAACAGGAACTTAGATTGGTCTAAATTAAATTCAGTCATGTAATAGACCACATATACACTGTCTGTACCTGTAGCAAGCTCTGAGACTCCAGTTCAAACATGAGTACTCAAAAGATCTTATTGTTGGTATTTTCTTTTTGATCCCTGGTACTAAAAATTGGTTGGCTTGTTTCTGAGCAACAAAAGTTTTCCCACAAATTGAGTTCACATGCTGTGCACCAAGTAACTGGAAATGCAGGAACTCTATGCCCTTAGTTTTAAATACGCTAATTGCTCAGTTTCTGAAGCAGATGCCTCGTGTATCTGGCTGGTTTCATAAACTAGAAATCTATTGTTATAGTTACTAGAAAAGGGAAAACTACTATTCTTAATTTAAATACATGTAATTATTTGAGATACTTATGTCAGCTTTACATTAATTACCTATTATTTAAAATTATTTCTCACATGGACTAAAGCAACAATGTACTTATTAACTTAGTATAAATGATTAAACAGATACAGTATGCTATCTACAAACAAACAAAAAAAGTTTGCTTTCCCCAAATAATATGTTCAGAGCTTTTTCCAGCACTGTATTTTTGACTATTATTAAAGAAATCCAGAAATGTATAGCTTAAATGTTAAAAGGGAAAACATGATTTAACATGCAAGTTCTTGCCAGATGTTACATTTGCTTCATATCAAGACATTAAACATATGGTACTTTTGCAAGTGATTAAATAAAATCTGTTAGAGACAGAAAGCTTAGAAGCCTTGTTTAAAGCTGCTTGCTTCAAAGCAGATTTTTCTGTTTTGCAGCATTAGTTATATATTGGTCTCGGATCCTTGTTCTCTTGAAACACCTTCCCTGGATGCAACACTTCCATACACTGTTTTGCAGTCGGCAGGAAATCTTAGTTCCAAATGGCAGATCCAGCAAGACAAACAACTGTTTTACATTACCTGCAGTCTAAGGACACCTAGAACTAAAACTCCTTACCTATGCAGTATTTAGAGTGCTTCATCTATATATTCTTCCTACTCTAACACAAGTGAGAAAGAGCAAAGTTAAAAGCAGGGTGGTAAAAAGCAAGGTTAAAGGTAAAATTGTAGAATACACATATCTTCATAAATGTCTATAGAAGCTATATACTTTTTTAGCTGGTTAACTTTGTGTTTATTCCAAACTGAAAGGTCAGTTAAAGAGTTCTTATTACCATGATGAGTATTCCATCTCATCAAAAAGTGGAAGAATGAACATTAAGAAGGGTGATGCACTTGCAATAAACCTGTTAAACCATGTTCACCAATAAGGTCATGCTACTGTGCTCCCTTTTATCTGTCACCGATCCTGTAAAACTTAAGATTTTCTCCTGGACCATAACACAGTTCCAACACTACTGATGTAAACTACATCAGCCTAGTCTTAGAACTTATATTCAGTCATGAGTACTGCATAACAAACCCTCACTGGGGAGCTTTCCCTCAGTTCTAAAGGACACTGAACGCAATCATACACTTCCTGAAAGTGTGTGCTTACTTCTGGGCTACTGTATAATAAACATGAACAACTCCTATCATGTCATTTTCTTCTTCTTTTTTTAACTCAAAGAGGATGTGGTTGCTGTTCTGTGTTAATTTAATGCTGATGTATGCTTAGTTTGCTCAGAGTCACTTGCCTAGCCATTGGCCTGCAAAAACCTGGTTTAACCAATTAGCATCTTGATTGAGGTTACTCTTATTATTTGACTCAATAAAATAAACAAACAAACATAGTATTTTTTTATATAACCTAATTGAACTTGATTAGTGTAAAGATATTAATATAGTGTTAACCAAAAATAAAGGATGTGAAGAAACAAGTAAGTACTAAGGTGTGGAATATAATTCCACTGTTATACCCTTATTTTTTTTTTTTTTATTATTTTATTTTATTTTATTTTATTTTATTTTATTTTATTTTATTTTATTTTATTTTATTTTAAGAAATAAGCCAGCAGAGTAAGCCAGGTAATTTTTAGGACAACTAATGGTAGATATTTTCTCTTTGCCTAGGCAATAGCTTAGTGAAGATGGATATCCCTATGCTTTTATTTATGCTTCTAGTGATGATAAATTCCAAACTGATGAAACATTATATGAACTTGAATTGTAGAGAACATTCAGTAGACATGGTTGGTCAGAGAACATCTACCAGAACAGTTATTTCAAGATACTTAGGCAAAAAGATACTCAGCCTATGAATCCAAAATAGAAATTATCACCTCACGAGATTCTTTAATTAAAACCTTAATATAATCCCAAATAAAGGTCTTTTTTAAATAGGAAGGATATTGAATGCATTCTCAGAAACCCAGTGAAGAAATACCAAATCAAACAACTTCACATACTTCTCCTAAATACAACAGAACAATCTAAAATGAAACAATCATGATGAAGAATGCAGACACCAGCAGCTCTACCTCAAGCCAAAGCAGTCAGAAGAAATTGAAAAGTTTTATTGCTTTTGGCACAGCCCCGATACATTGTACAAAGCTATCTTTTGCACATGTGTACCAGCACATAAAATGGCAAAAGTGTCAAATTTTGAAACTGTAAGAAACATACTGAAATGAAGAGGAAAGCACAACTGGAGAAGCACCAGAGTGAGTATAATTAACCTTCTCATGACCTAAACACCACCAGCATTCAAATGAATAAACACTTCCTTTTAAAAATTCAACTTAAAATGACAGATGGAAAAGGACTTTTTCTCTGCAACACTGATTTAGCATACATATTATAATCAAAGAGCACAAAAAAGTATATTTGTAAAAATCTTGTTATGTTTTAAGTCACATTTTCTACGTATACTTGTCTCTGTTTGAATTCCTGTTTATTGGGGTACTAAGTTGTCTTTGCAAGGATTTATGAGTGCATACAGTAGTTCTGAGTAGATAGAGTGTTCTAGAATAGCTGAGTTAGGCCTGTAGATTAAGAGTTAGTGGGTGGGGGGTTTAGGTAGGTGTGTGTACAGGTTCTCTTGCGTGCATCGGGTTTTGCGCAGCGGGTGTACACGTCTGTGCGGGATTTAGGATGGTATATATGGAATGTGACGCAGCAATAAATTGAGAGAAGACATCATGGCATCCACGTTTGTGTCTCTCCCCCGGACAGTCGAGGTCCTGGGATAAGTCGGGTTAATTGGCGAATATGCCACTGTTGAATCTCAATCATGACTTTATTAAAACAATACCCATATTTCATGCTTTATTTCAGTCTTTACAGGACATACTATGTTGAAGGTGAATCTGTAATAAATCAACAAAAATGCAAATAGTAATCATGAGACTATTTCATCAACAATTATATTAACTGGAATAGAAACAAATTAATTTGAATTTTAACTGTGAGATTTTTTGACATGGGTAATATACAACAGATCTAACTGAGGGAGACATCACTGATTTTCTTGCTATAAGAGAGTAAAGTATTAACTTTTAATCATAGAATCATAGAATTACCCAGGTTGGAAAAGACCTTGAAGATCATCAAGTCCAACCGCAGCCTAACCAGTACCCCATCTCTAAAAAAACCTCTGCTAAATCATATCCCTGAGTACCACATCCAAACGGCTCTTGAACACATCCAATTATTATTAATATTAATCTACACCAAATTTAACATTTGTAAACTACACTTAAGAGTTGTCTAAATTTTTTCTTCTGTCCATAATTATTTTTTCAAGCTGCCATACAATTCAAGAACTTACCTCCCTAAACAAAGTATTGCCCATGTCCAGGCTTGGACATATTTTCATACATTCCTTTCATTGAATGTTCTAGTGCAGTAATTTTTCAAAATAGGAGCAGAAAAACTGATGATGAACGAAAAGAGACACAGTTATCAGTAAACTACCAAGTTTATAACAAATTCTTCAGGTAAACAGTTAGGAATTATTCCCAAGATGCTGTAAAACTCTACCAGGGAAAAGACATTTTTCTTTTTCCTTATCTATTTAAGCCACCCCACTACTGCCACTCTGAAAAAAAGAACCCTGCATTAAAATAAGAATGTGCAAGTGCGGGTACATACAACACAAAAAACAAAAGCCTTAAAAACTGTAAAACCTTTGTTCCTAAAGCTAGCATATGTTTTGATTGATTTTAAATAAATAAATAAATAAATAAATAGAAGTTCACAGTCTTCAAATCTCTGCAGTGAAGATGAAGCTACTGAAAACTTCTGATTTACTCATACTGGTCAAATCTATACCATAAACAGACAGAGGGGAAGGAGATTCAAGGGAATCAACTCTCTGAATGCTCTTACTGACAAAGCTTGTTACATTTTCTATTCGTTTACATGGCACATTTTATGAACACATCAATACTTAAATTGCTCTTAAATCTCCAATCTTCTTCCTCTGCCCTTCTTTTTACAAAGTACTGTGCATATGCAATTGATACCAGAAAATTAAAACTGGATTGCAGACATATTTTGGAAAGACTATAACAGGCCGTGCAATGGTTATACGGATTGCTGTGGTACTGAAGAACAGAATACAACAATTCAGCTGGAAAAGACCTACAAAGACCATCAAGTTCAACTTTCTCACTTCTTCAGCAGTAACCAAAAGCTAAAACACATTGTTGTGGAGCATCCCAAATGCTGACAGGCCTGGAGCATCACCCACATCACTAGAAAGCCTGCTGCAGCAATGGACCATCCTCACAGAAAATAAATTCATCCTAAAGTGCAGTCTGAACCTCTCCTGGCACAGCTTTGTACAGTTCTTCTATGTCCTGTCATCAGTTACAAGAGAGATCGATATCCTCTTTTGCATTTCCCTGTACACAAACTGCTACTAAGCCAAATGTAAACTGTCTTGTACAACTTTAATAGAACATTTACAGAAAACTCAGAATGACTGAAAGATTAACAAGGATAACAGACTGAACTGTTAAATTCAGGTCATATTTTACACCCTAGAAGCATTAAAAAATGACTTTAAGAAACATATACATGCATTAGTAATCTTAAACTCTACCTTCCACTGCAGCATTTCATGTCTGCTGTGTACTCCACTGTTCCTTTATTTAATAAAAAAAAAATCATAAAAATAATTTTAGATGTAAATACACTAATTACATTGTTATGTGTATATGATTTTTAAAACTATCACTGCAAAAAGGGGAAAAATGCATGCAATATGACTGACAGAAAAACAGCTATATAAATGACAACAGCAGTACTGAAAAGTCTCTTTCTTTTAAATTAATAAAAAGCACATTGAAAACACAGAAAATAACAAAAAGAAGAAGAATGTTTGGAATACCAAATACTTCCTTAAAATGGTCTGAAATTAACGTATAGATATTAAGTTCTGAATTCCACAAATTTAACTGCTGTATGCAATTAACAATATCAAATATTTAGAAAATTTCTATTCAGGGATGAAAAAAGGGAACTTTTTTTGACTATCAGTAAGAAAGAAAATAAGAAAAGGAAATGTCATCACTGAAACTTCCCAAAAATGGATGGAGAAAGAAAAGAGAAAGTAGGGACAAATACTTTGAGATACAGGCTAACTGGGAGCCTATCTGATAAAGCTCCATTGAAATCTGGAAATGAAAAGATATACGTAACTACAGTACTGGTAGACTGCTCCCCCTAAGCCACTGTTTTCCCCACTGAAACTCTGACAGCATAGGTCAGGATGGTTAGGGTTTAAACTGCCATAACTTAGCTAATGACTGGTGTATCTTTCATATCACATATAACAGATTTGATTCACTGATAAGCAGAATTCAAAGTACAGGCATACCATGTTATGTGTCAAGGATGCATTCCTAAAAGTGCTATGGTTAGCTGTGATGGATAGCAAAGCAATCTTTTCTATAATAATTCATACACTGGGGGAAGGGAAGGAGGGTGTCTTGGCAGTGACAACGCAAAATTTAAACATGAGGCCAGTGTAGTACTAGATATTTATTCAATTTATTCCCCTAGCAAATTTGTCCATAAAAACAAATGTAAAACAGAATCACTGAATAATTCAGGTTGAAAAGGGTTTGAGGAGGTATCTACTCCAACATCCTGCTCAAAGGAAGGTGAGTTATGAGACCTCAATAGATTGTTCAATTCTTCAGTCATTTGGATCTTGATTATCAATGATGGAGACTGCTCAAATACAATGCTTGACTGTAGCAAAAAACCTTTTCCTTTCACCAAGTTTGAATATCCTTTTCAACCCTTCCTACCATGCACCATACATTCCCCCCTACTGTAAAGTGCAAGACCACCTTATGAGACTGAAAGCATACAAGTCTATGGGGCTGGATGGCTTGCATCCCAGGGTTCTGAAGGAGCTGGCTGATGTGGTTGCCGAGCTGCAGATCTGCTTTCACAACATAGTTTTCCATATTTCTTAAGCTACCTGACAAGTTCAACAAAAAATTAATAGACATACACAACTTTGCCTTTATGCAGCCTTTCTACAGAAGATATTCTCTACAAACACTAAGACTGTGGGGAGCAGTTAGAAAAGACAAAAACAAGGTCTGAAGAGAAGAAATTCAGAATTCATGAATTGTGGGGATACTAACAGGCTTTGCAACAAAAGTATCAAGCATACCTGCTGAGAGTCTTAGATCTGATATAATCATTACCCAGCTTCTGAGAAGACACAAAAGAAGTACTGAGTTTCATTTGTTTTAATGCACACAGATCTTAAGACTTGCTGAATTTTGTTCCTCTGCTTCCTCTAATTATGTTTAGCTCTCTTCCCCATTTGTTACCTTCCCCTATTTTCTCCATTCTCTCTCTCAATAATTAATTCTTCCTTCAGCTGAACTATCATAACATGCAATAACCACATCTGATAAATATTCTTTTCCATCTTGGTAGTTAACTTGATAAAAGAAGTCTGTTTTTTTCCTGATGGGACTGACAGACAAGACACTCCTAATCTCCCAAGTACTCCCTGTCCTAACTAAGCATGTAGAGACTACACTTTCTTTTTTATCACCTAGACTGCAGCATATCATAGTAGATACCTTTTTAGTCTAGGATAGAAAATGAAAGCTCCTGCTCCTCTGTGTGTTCCACGCTTGTGATTTCTGTCATCATTATCCATTCTTTTTGCCAGAAGCCCCAGAATATGGTTACATTTGTCGCATAACCAATGAACATACCAAGTGAAGATGCAATTCTTGTACTCACTGAAGGGTTGTCAGAAAGTTTGCATTTCTCCATCTAACAGAGACTTAAAGACAGGAAAAGATACTTCCCTTTAAAAGGTAATATGAGATGCAATATTTTGGCCTGGATGAGGGCACTGAGTGCACCCTCAGTAAGTTCGCAGATGACACAAAATTGCGAGGCCCTACAGAGGGATCTGGACAGGCTGGAGAGCTGGGCTGAAGCCAATGCGATGAGGTTCAACAAGACCAAATGCCGAGTCCTGCACTTCGGCCACAACAAACCCAGGCAGCACTATAGGCTTGGGGCGGACTGTGTTGGAGGACTGTGTGGAGGAAACGGACCTGGGGGTACTGACTGATGCTCAGCTGAGCATGAGCTGAAAGTGTGCCCAGGTGGCCAAGAAAGCCAACGGCATTCTGGCTTGCATCAAAAACAGTGTTACTAGCAGGAACAGGGAGGTCATTGTCCCCCTGTACTTGGCACTGGTGAGGCCGCACCTTGAGTACTGTGTCCAGTTTTGGGCCCCTCACTGCAAGAAAGACAATGAGGCTCTGGAACACATTCAGAGGAGGGCTACGAAGCTGGTGAGGGGTCTGGAGCACAGGCCTTATGAGGAGAGGCTGAGGGAGCTGGGACTGTTCAGCCTGGAGAAGAGGAGGCTCAGGGGAGACCTTATAGCTCTCTATAACTTCCTGAAGGGAGGTTGTAGTGAGCTAGGGGTCGGCCTTTTCTCTCATGTAGACAGTAATCGAACTAGAGGCAATGGTTTCAAGCTGCGACAGGGTTGATTCAGGTTGGACATTAGGAAATATTACTTCTCAGAAAGGGTAGTCAGGCACTGGAATGCACTGCCCAGGGAGGTGGTGGAGTCACCAACCATAGGGGTGTTCAAGAAACGTTTGGATGTTGTGTTGAGGGATATGATTTAGCTGGGAAGCATTGGTGATGGTTGGACTGGATGATCTTCTAGGTCTTTTCCAGCCTTAATAATTCTGTGATTCTGTAAAGAATCAGCTGTTGCAATTCAGTCTGACCATGCTAGTCACCAGTTTTGTGTGAATGCTTAGGCAATGACTGAAAAACAATCTAGTTACTACTGTACTTCAGTTAACCTTATTTTGTGTGATGTGTAATTCTTTTGCCTTCTTTACTACAAGAAGGTTTAAGTAGATGGAGGTGTTTAATATTTTTTCCATACTAACTTTTAACTTCATTCTGCTTTCAGCTCCATTCTCAGCATTCCATTCTTCTGTTGTTAAAAAGGAAGTCTGAACCAGGTTGGAACCAGACTCAAAGCTTCATCTAAAACCGCTTAATAGTTCAACCTACCTTAATTCAAAATGGAACCATTCTTTCAGAAAGCAAACAATAAATCATCTGCTAATACCATTTTGTTGTTTGCTTTTCGAAGATGCAATATTTATTGGTATATGACACCAAAGCATGCTTGTTGTAGCAACACTAACAGAGAACATAGTCAGATACGTTGACTGCTATTACATAAGTGGGACGGAGCTTATATATAGCACATATATATGTGCTAAGCTTGAGGAAGTTATCTCCACTGAGAAAACTACTGGTGATGTCCCTGGATAAGTGAAGAAAAAGTAGCAGCAGTAAAAGCTGTGGACTTCATGCATTATAGCCTCAGCTCAATGTTAAAATGAACTGAGTATGAACATGCAGGACTGTTTATTATAGGTAATATGAATGAATTCTGACAAGAAAAGAAAACCGACTTTACACTTGAGTGTATAAATGTATGTATACTTGAGGAAATCAGTATTTCATTAAAAAGCCATTACTTCTGGATGTGTACTGCTAAGATTTACAATTCTTTTGACTACAGCAGGTGTTCAAATAGAATCTGGGCTTTCAATAATGAAGAGCATTTTCCAAGACTATATAAACTAAGAACAGTAAATTAGTCTTTGCTTAGCTTTGTGTTGAAACTAATAATTGGGTATGAGCTGAGTAGTGTGAAGCTACATTAGATACACACAGAAAACATGGCAAACATGCAGTACATGCAGTTTTCGATACAGTCAAAAGTAAGCACAGAGATCCACTTGTTTGACTCACATAAAACATAGGACTTTCCTGAATTAATCGTTTGAATTAAAATATGTAAGCAATAGTAACAAATACCTACTTTGCCACAAACAGCATTTTTGATACGTGTCAAGTCCTAAAATTCAGTAAAGAAGGATTATTGAGAGGCCTGTAGCTTAATCTGTTTGAACAACTTCTTTAGAACCTGCAAATGTAAATTCAGCCCTTCAGAGTAAGATAAAAATATCAGGCTAATTCAACTCTGCCTGCAACACCAGAACTGAAAGACAGAATATGTAGCATTTTATTCCATATTAAAATTACTTCCTGAAAACAGAATGAAGTGTTCTTTATGAATCTGTTCCCTAACCACAGAATGTAACAAAATTCAACACATCTTGTTTGTTTATATACAAATATGTCATTTTAAAGCCAAATGAATCATTGCTTATTCACCCCTTACCATCACACACAACATAAAACATTAATCAAAGGGTAACATTTGATACAACTGCAGAATAATACATTTTTCAGCAATTACAGACGTTTTGATATTTTGTCAATAATAGCATCTTTCCAAAGTTTTCTTGCTGGACAGTAAAAAGTTCTTCTAGGTTTGTAAAGTGACTTGGACAGTTTTTAGAAATGATTATATTTCTATGCCATTTTTAAAGGCTGTAGAGCTTGTAGAAAAAAATGTCTTACGTAGGTAAAGTAATATACAGCAATGGTAGTATATTAAGAACCAAAATTATCATCAATTAAGAGCAATAGTGTGTGCCAGGATCTTTGGTACATTAAGTGATACACTGTTCAGTCTGTGTTCTTTTATCTCTTGGGTTTCTACAATGCTGTGCATTAAAAATGCCAGATAGAGCATTGTTAAACATGATGTTATTTAATTCAGTACTTCAGTCTTACCCATATTCTTTCCCATTTTTAAGATATTTGATTCCTTCACTTTTCAAATTTTCATTTACTCTATCATCTTATATTTTTCCCTAAAATGACAATCAGTCCCTCATGTGAATTATACTCAATAGCAGATGGAATGAATTTAAGGACTAGCTAATCATGTCAAAGTTAAAATAGGACAAATATGTTGCTTTGGCATGGTACAGTAGAATCTAGGCCACAAAAGTTTGGATTATGCACAGACAACTCCCCTCTTCACCACTCCTTGGGATACTATCATTTCCACACACTCTACAATACCAAATACAAACAAAAAAAACCCTTGCAAATATATTTGCTTATAAATGAGGAATATGAAAAATGGGACCCATTTGATAAAGACAGAGACCTATTTATTTCCTTCAGATAACTCTCACTGATTGAATCAGAACACAATGCTTTGATGGACTGCACAACCAATATCCACACCTCATGTACCTTTACCTCCACTCCAGCTAAAGGCGTCTTACACCGGAGGGCCCGGGTTCGAATCCCTCCTGTGGGGCAAGTGGCAGAACTGCCGCTCTGCTACACTAGAGGGCTTGAATCTTGGGAGTTGGACTTGATGATCTCTAAGGTCCCTTCCAACTCGCACGATACTGTGATACTATGATAGTAACTTCTTAACTTTGACCTGAGTTAACTACCGTTAAGAGTGCTTTCCTAAAACACTCAGGTTCTCAGCTGTAACAGCATCTGTCATTCTTGGCTTGAAAGCAAGTTCTTCTATGAATGTGAGCAATCTTTTTTTGCTTCTTTAAAAATGCAGGGTATGTTCAACAACTGTACTATGGATCTATGGGAATGTAAAGTATGTGTTTAAAGTTATTCAATGCATCTCTCAGATCATGATCAAATAAGGCACGCAATATGATTAATAAAGTAAACAGTATATAACAGTATTTGGAACTCCAGTCTACAAAAAAAACCTGTGGAACATTAACTTTGTGGAAAGTAATTAAAATATTCATTAGAAAAAGAATGTAGTGTACACGTTGAAACAAAAGACTACTGCTGTTGCACACATTTTTGTCAGACATGATACTTTAAAATACAAGTATACAACACCTGGTGCTCTGCAACCATTCTTTCTATCAATTCAAATTTCCACAGCAGTAAAAGCACGCACGATCCCCATTCTACTTTTTTCACTGGCTTAAATCAGTATATGCAGTTTCAAACAAAACAGAACAAAATAAGAACAAACAAAAAACAATAAAGCAAGAAAAAAAACAAAAACACCAACAAGCAAACAAACAAAAAACAACAAAACCCACAAAAACTAGAGGTTGGAACTGTTCAAAAGAATACCAAACAGCAAAATGAATCTGAAGAAAAAAAAAGGGACCATTTGACATAGATATGACTCAGTGAGTGTAAATAAACCTATCTGCTGTACTTGTAAATATTTATAACATTTCTTTCATTCTCTCATTTAGGAAACATTTTTTTTTGCATTCATTTTCAATATTAAAATTTTCTTTCTTTGGAGATTCTACTCTTTTTTTGTTCAAAGTTTTTGCAAAGTTTTGTAATCTATTTAATGGAATAAAATTATTATTAAACATGCAGTAAAGGTGAAATTACAACATGAAAGATGCCGAAAGTGAAAGGCAGTGCTCCTGAGCACAATTTAACGGGTAGAAATAGAATTCAAATTTTTCATGAAGTTCTTGAAAAACATTTGTATGAACCTATGTTGTACTGGCAGAACTATTCCTCTGTCATTTGGTAAAATTTCAGTTATCATGTAAAATACTGATATATACTTCCTCTTATTCTAGATTATCCTTCACTATACACAAATTCAATTTTTATTTTGGAAAATGTAGCTTATAAACAAAATGAGTTTAGTATTCCAGAAGATTTGTTTTGAAAGGGATCATGAACTATTTTAGAAATAACATGGCAGGAAAGAGAATGACTACATTAAACATTTATAGAACGTGGAATAGATATCAAAAGTGCACACATGCAAGATCAACAAAGATAATCTTTTTTAGTGATCAGAATTCACACATATAAATTAATCTCTGTCATTACATAAGAATGCACTAGCACACCAATAAATGCTCCAGGAGTTTGTAATATGAATCATACATTACGATTTGTACTGCTGGCATCGTGGCAGAAATCTGAACATACAAAAATGTATTTTGCAGGATGGTAAGTGGAGTAGGAAAGCAACAAAAGTACGAAACTGCTAAATTTGCAAGCATTACAGAAAAATAACAATTACTAAAATGATAAGAGAGAGCTTAAGAATTTATGAAGTGATGCTTAAAAATCATAAAATCACAGAATGTCCTGGGTTGAAAAGGACCACAATGATCATCCAGTTTCAACCCCCCTGCTATATGCAGGGTCGCCAACCACCAGACCAGGCTGACCAGAGCCACATCAGCCACATCCAGCCTGGCCTTGAATGCCTCCAGGGATGGGGCATCCACAACCTCCTTGGGCAACCTGTTTCAGCGCGTCACCACCCTCTGGGTGAAAAACTTCCTCCTAATATCTAACCTAAATCTCCCCTGTCTCAGTTTAAAACCATTCCCCTTCCCCCTTGTTCTATCACTATCCACCCATGCAAACAGCCATTCCCCCTTCTGTTTATATGCTCCCTTCAAGGACTGGAAGGTCACAACAAGGTCTCCCCAGAGCCTTCTCTAAGCTAAGCAAGCCCAGTTCGCTCAACCTTTCCTCATAGGAGAGGTGTTCTATCTCTCTGATCATCTTAGTGGCTCTCCTCTGGACCCGTTCTAAGGACAATGTTACTAACGTACAATTCTTCTTCTACTTCTGAGCAGAAATGGACAAAGATAATAAAAACATTAATTTTGCCATTTCAGTGTCACACCATAAATACATGTCCTGTCCATTTCATGCTAAAATGATTCCATAGTAATGCTTAAACCATCATTTATATTGTAGTCAACTATCTTAGAACTACTAAGAAATTAGTGACTACAACAATGAAGTATTTCTGTACCTCAATGCTTTTCCATGCTTTATCTTCTGGCTTAGAATTTAAGCAAAGAGAGTCTATGTGCACTAAAACAGATTTTTGCTGACAATCTCTCTGTTGCTGTTTATCATCCTGGTTACTATAATACAGTACAGTAGTTGCAACCGCAAAGCTACTGACGATAAAAGTGCTTTAAAGATCCTTACTAAAAACTGTCTAATTTTCTTATTTGGTAGTTTTCAAATGTAATGTGGATTCCTCCTATACTTCCAGCTTGTCCAGAAATCCAGTACCACAGTTATTGTGAGAAATATTGCTGCTGCTCTTTTTTTCCTTACTTGTCCATGAAGTAAATAAATAAATAAATAAATAAAAAGAATGCTTTTATCCTCCTTATAAGCAATGGAAAGGTGGCTATATGCACAATTCTACAAATTCACTATGCATTTAGAGTCGTGGTTTAGCCTGTCAAAATTTACAGGTTTGACTTGATTACTTTCCACTTATGACTTAAGAATCCCACCTAGTTTAACTGCTGCTTCAAAAGTGCAAATGGTAACTGTCAGCCCTTTGAACATCCAAATACCCTGTTTGATACTGGATGCTTATATTTAGGACATTAAACAATTTTATGCTGTATTCTGTAAAACCTTCACAGAGAAGCTAATGGAGGAGGGTTGATAAACAGTGTGAAGTAGACTGAAAACTGAATGGTCAGGTGCAGGGACTGGTGTCAGAGGTATGCAGTCTAGTTAGAGGCCAGTAACTAACAGTGTACCCAAGAGGTCCAGTCCTGTTCAAAATAATCGTTGTTAATGATCCAGAAGATGGGGCAGCATACCCTCAGCAAACTGACAACAAAATTGAGTGGGGAGTGGCTGTTATACACAAGGGTTGTACTGACATCCAGGGTGGGGACAGGCCAGGAGTACTGGGCTGACAATAACATCATGAAGCTCATCAAGAAACGCAGAGTCCCTTACCAAGGGAGGAACAGTCCCAAGCACCAGTATGCACTGGATGCAGATCAGCTGGAAAACAGCCCTGCAGAAAGATACCTGCAAGTCCTGGCAGACACCAAGTTGCAGAGGAGTCAGTACTGTGTCCAGGTTGCAAAGAAGTTTAGGGGCATCCAGACAAAGTACTGCCAGCAGGTCAACAGGAGCAACTCTTCCCTTCTGCTGAACACTGCAAAGCCAGACCTGGAGTACTGTGTCCAGGTCTGAGCCCACTGATCCAGGGACATTATGGAGAGACTCCAATGAAAGGTCGTAAATTATGGTACTGGAGATTCTCTGAAAGTCTGAGAGACTTAAGACAGCAGGAATACTGTCAATGAACATACATATCTGAAAGGAGGGTGCGAAGAGGATGGAGCAGTGCTTTTTTTTCAGTGGTGTTCAGTGGTAGAATCAGAGACAACATGTACAAACTACAACACAGGAAGCTCCCTCAGAACACCAGGAAGCACTTCTGTGCTGTGTGGGTGACGAGGGCATATGCTGCCTAGACAGGTGAGCAGTCTCCCTTCTTGGAGATATTCATGTGTAAGTCATCTGAATGTGGTCACAGATAACCAGCTCAAGAAATCACTGCTTAAACAGGGAGCTGGACCAGATGACCTCCAGTGGTCCCTATCAATCCTATCATGATACGACTGGACAGGGTGCTAGATCATCTCCAGTGGCACCTTTTTCCACAGATGGTTGGACAGGTAATCCTTTGAAGCCCCTTCCAGCATGGGCTGTTATGTGATCCTATGATTCTCAGCCATTCTGTGATTTTATAAATCTAAGCTTAAGAAAGAATCAAGTATCTACATGTAATTTAGCAACTTTTATTTGGTCAGCTGAAAAGCTCTCCAAGCCTTGCTGATTGCGTTTACCACGTCTCCGCTGACTATAATTATATCTTGTACGTTTGCAACCCTTTTGTAGTACACTTACATTTAGATGAATTGTAACGTTGAGACCTTGAAGCAAAAGACTGCACATCTTCCAGAATGATGTGCCTCTCTAATAAGCTAGGGGGTGATTTATAAATTAGTAACATAACCATATAAAAACAAGTAAGAATGCATATACAAACCCAAGACTTAGAGCAGGCCTAGAAAACAGAAGACTCTAACTATTTTGATCCAAAATCCAGATGCTTAGAAGAGAGAGAACACAGAGCAAAAAGATATAGATACATTATATGACTTCAGGATAACAAAACTATTAACATGATTCAGCAATGCAAAAGGCATACAATTCCAGGAATCACTAAGGTACATCCAGTGGAAATGATGGTATCATAAAAGATACAGCAGGAAATTAAGTGGAACACTTCAGATTTCCAGCTATCTGTGTTGAAGTAAGGTCAAGATTAGACAAAATGCTACTCATATATTGAAGAGAACAAGGAACCTATCCCTTGAGAAATGAGATAAGCTACAGCTTAGGAAAATCAAGTCTGACAAAGACTTTAATGGGCAGGAAGAAAGTAAGCATCTAAAACAACAGATTTAAGGACTAATGCTGGCATCAGAACTACTTGTTAAAAGCCAGGAAAAAAAAACGTTATAACAGGAATTAAAACTCCATCCGAACACTGACAACTAAAATAGCTCCCACTAGAAATAGTGGAGATTTGTTTCATTTATGAAAATATGATTACAAGTAATGACAAAAGAATGAAACATCCTGAAGATTCATTCTTTGTAAGGTTTGTAAGGATTATAAATGTTACAAGTAGACTTATTTATTTCCAGTATCCACATCAGTATTTTTATTTAAATAAAAGAAACATAAATGCAAAAAGCCTCTTTATACAGGTACAAGTGTGTAAATGTAACTTTTATGAAACTTGTGTTTTAATTGTATTTTTATGGTTTTGTGTGGATTTGTATGATTACATTTCACAAAACCAAAAAAAAAACAAACAAACACTTGTTCTCTTTTGCATCGTTTGGTTTGACCCACGCAGAGTTAACTCATAGCAACACTTGCTACCTGTAAGTTCAGGCAAATGGGTAACAACAAAAGCTCTTTAAGTAACTAGGGAGAAAGAGAGGGAAAGAACCAAAGTCTTGAACTTCCTGGGTGAGTACTCACAGCGTGCTACAAAAAGAGGCAAGCTTAGCAATTATCACTTCTAATGGTGTTCTGGAGTGAACTCAGTGCTATTGCATGAGTTAGCTACAACCTAATAAAAAAACACCCTTCAGGGACTTGAACGGAGTTCAAGTACCTCCCTGCCCTTATCAAAATAAGTACTTAGGTTTCCAAACCAGGACACTTCCGAGCATGCACAGCAAACTCCATCCAGATGTGCTCCAACTTGGAATGCAGGCTGATTTTAAGTGCCTCTGAGGTTAGGTGGTGCTTGAGAACAAAAGGTATTGGTAAGACTTCAGTGGAATCTAGTCAAGGAAAATCTGCCCCCAGATGTCACTGCAGCAACCTGCTGGAAAACCATTAGTACGTGCAAAATCTGTACTCATCAACAATACACTAAGTTTTAAATAACTAAATATAGTTATGTATAATTTCCTTAACAGTATTGTTATGCATTTAGAACCAAAGAAACTTACATGTATGTGAAGTAGCCAATTAGTAAGATAGCTAATTTTGAAGGAGCATGATGTCTTCCTATGTTCTGCAGGTTCATTAATGAGATTTAATCCTTTGTACAATCACAAGTGTATACCTACATAAACTCAGTTAACATCTGTTTCTTTAGTAATCATGGAATACACTGCAGTTCATTTTAAAAAATAATTATTGTATTTGCAATGAAAAGTTTCAATTTTATGAACAATATCTGACAAATATTTAAAGATTCTGCATAGAACAGGACTCAGTAAGAATGTTGGTGAAAAGTTTCAATAAAAAGAATTTGAGAAGAGACATTATATTGAACTCATTTCACTCACAAAAGACAAGTGAGACTCATTTCATCTAGCTTCATGTGTTTACAATATGGGGATCTAGATCTGGAAAATGGCTTGAGAGCAGACCTGAGTAGAAGGATTTGGGAGTGCTGGTTGATGAAAGACTCAACATGCACTGGCAATGTGCAGTTGCAACCCAGAAGGCCAACCATATCCTGGGTTGCATCAAGAGAAGCATGACCAACAGATCAAGGGAGGTGATTCTGCCCCTCTACTCTGCTCTCGTGAGAACCCACCTGTACTACTGCGTCTAGTACTGGAGCCCCCAACCTAAGAAGGATGTAGAGTTGTTGGAGCAGGTCCAGAGAAGTGCCACGAAGATGACCAGAGGGCTGGAGCACCTGCTCTACATGGACAGGCTGAGAGAGCTGGGGCTTTTCAGCTTAGAGAAGGCTGCGAGGTGATCTTACTGCATCCTTCCAGTACCTGAAGGTGGCCTGTGGGAAATCTGGGGAGGGACTTTTTACAAGGGCAGGTAGCAACAGGACAAGAGAAAACAGTTTTGAATTGGAAGAAGATAGGATTTAGACTAAATATTAGGAAGAAATTCTTTACTGTGAGTGTGGTGAGACACTGGAACAGGTTGCCCAAAGAAGCTGCAAATGCCCCCTCCCTGGAAGCATTGAAGGCCAGGATGGATGGGGCTTTGAGCCACCAGGTCAAGAGGGAGGTGCCCTGCCTATAGCAGGAGGTTGGAACTAGATGATCTTAAAGGTCCCTTCCAACCCAAACCATTCTGTAATTCAATGATCTGAGCTAGTCATGTAGACTTCTTTTCTAAGCCAGTGGAGGAAAACAAGTATTTTGTAAGCATGACTTATTTAATCCCAGCACAGGAATGCAAAGTTAAACAAGAGTAATGCAAGTCACGTCATGTTGCACTTACCTACTTCTCTCAAAAACAAACTTTCAAATTCATACAAAATCTAACAGTCTAAAAATTCTGAAATGGTGGTATGAGACATTTATTTGGAAAAAAAAACCTCAGTATTTTCAAGGGTTCTAGTAAAGTAACAGCCAAAAAATTAACTGATAAAAAATATTTTAGATTAAAAAAAAAATAGAGATATTCACCTTGTACTAAGCAAAAAGCACAGAAATTAAGATTGGTAAGACTCACATTTTCAGTCTCTGAAAACAGCTGGACTGAACTACGTGGGCAGAACAGAGAAATGGACTCTACCATCACTAACACACTGCTTTCGGTTCACCTAATCCCTCCACACAACTCTTGTGCCTGCTTGGCACAGATATGTCTTCCAAAGAGAAGGACTGGCAAATCACATACTCTGTGTTTGGATGAATCCTAATTAGTGAAGTTTTCAAGATCTCTCTTTTGTCACTTTCATTCACATTATGGCTTTTCCCACCCCTCATCCTTATTACACTTCCACTTTTGCCTACCATTAGTCTTTTATAAGTTTCATAACAGATATAATAGAAGATTGACTCATTTTCATTGACAAAATAATCAACTCTTCACTCCCTAAATTAACTTCTCCCAACCTTTTTTTTAAAAAAGAAATTCTCCTGGGTAAAAAGTTAAATGCATTTAAGACCAGTGTAGTATGTTATAGGGTTTTGAAGTAGGTTTCCTTTATATGTTACATGGCACAACCAGTGGAAAAAAGGATTTGGAGAAATATACAATGAAAGCCTTCGTAATCCAAGTTTAAAATGTTTAAAATGTTTTCCCCATCTTCTTCTGAATCTATTAAAAAGCTAAAGATATTTTTAAGGGTAGCAATTACATTAAGAACAACTTAGTGATAACACTGTGTTGCAATGCAGACTACATGCATATGGTTAAAGCTGGAGGAGAGAACCACAGATTTGCAAAGTTAGCCCTACTGTGAATATCAGACTGACAAAACAAATGCTGCTAACAACTGGATAAAATTTAGGATGGCATTCAAATCCAGACTGCAGAAATGGGAGCGTGTCTAAACATAGGGTATCAACATGTGAGCATAGCATCTAAGCTCTTATAATAAATTTTCCAGATACCAGGAAACCAGGACAGGAAACTTAAAATAACAAATATTATTTAAGTAACAGATAAATAGAAATATTAAAATATTCTCTCACAAATGAGACCTTTTATTTTTTAATTTAAATATGCTTGTTATGCCTCCCTAATTTTCCTCCCATTCTACTCCTGTTACTCACAATTCTCTTTTAAACATATGAGCTATTTAGTATTGAGTTCTAATTTCTATGAAATTGTCAAGCTTACACGTTAGGGAGCAGATTAAGGCAGAGAAAGACATACGGCATGATAACATCATTTTAAAACAGATGGCAATAAGAAAATTGTAGATGTAAAAATAAAATAGCATGAAACTTTACAAAGTTCAGTTTGCAAAGAAAGCTACCACTTGCTTGTCTAAAATAATCCACTTAACAACACTTTGCCAATAAAACTCAAGCGTCTTTCATCAAAGTATTCTCTTTGTTTTACTGAATAGTTAAACTGAAGCATGCTAAAGATAAAAACAAACATCATCATCAATAACAGCAACAAAAAGACCTCTGCAAATGATTTCAGGCTTATCACAAAGAACACTTCTGCACTCTGAAAGGTCTATTGACAGTCATCACGTTAGTAGATTATTTGGAAGCAGTTTCTAAAACTGGATGCAAAACTCATTTACATGCATCTGCCAAGTTTTAAAATGTTTTAGAAGCTAAACTAAAACATGTTGAAAATGACTCATTGTGGTACCAGAATATGTACTGTAGGAAATAAGAACTCATTTACAAGTGGGAGAAATGCACTCGCACTTCATCTGTGGGAATTCACTAGACTTCCCTTCCAGTAAACATTATATTTTAAAATAATGATGGAAAATATGCTTCCTTTAACTGAAGTTTATGAAAAGATTTAGACAGCTGGCATTACAAAAGAGACTTACAAAGACAAATGTAAAAGCTGTTTTTAAAAATAATTCACAAATCCTTAGGCCAAAAGATAGCAACTTTAAAATAAAAAAAAAAAAAAAAAAAAAAAAAAAAGATTATAATTATTTTTGCATACTTCAATGGATAAATTAAAACCACTTTGTCCTTTTGAGAAAAGCAACAAAAGAAACACTTGAGATTGATTTAAAAAGTAAAACAAATCAACCAACCAACCAAGCAGATTAGCGGGCACACAGATTGGCACAATGTAGCTACCTTCCATTCATCTGCACATTTTAAAGAAGCAAATACCTTGCAGCAAATGAACTGCTTTATAGAGTTATTTCTTTATTTTAATGGAGAGAAGCCATCCAGCACCAAGAAAATAAACCTGATATTTACCTCATTTATCTACGCATATGGAATGCTTTGATAAAAGTCCAAAATTTTGACATAACACAGAAATCAGACCCAGAATTCAGAACCTGTGAATGGGAACAGTGTCATAAGCAACAGTACTGGATCGTGCAAATCCAATCCACAAGCTTATAAAAAGTATACCACCTGTAGTAAAAGTGTCCTTCATGAATATGCAACAACAACAAAAAAAGTAATATTCCTCACATAGTTTCAGATGTAAAGATCTTATAATTAAGACATCAATCAAAGCTTCTTCTAATTTTGGGCATCTCAAAGAGACGTAAGATTCAGGTCACTCACTTTTATTTTTTTAATCCTGTTGTTTAGAGAAATGGTTTATTTCAAGTATAGCTGGGGATTTGACAGTCATTTAAGTGTGTGAAGTTAGGGAGTATGAATAGAAGAATAAGGGCTTCTAATTACTTTCACCTATTCACAGAATCATTTTGTGCAGTCAAAACATTCTCCTTTTCCCACAAAGATTTGAATAAGAAAAATTCTTTCTCTCTCTACAATCCACAACCAATTCCAATGATTCCAGTAACCAAGATAAAATGTGAAGATGCAACTTTTTGAACTATCTTTAAGCTTATTATCTAGAGCAGTTTACTATCCCAGAGAAGCCACAATTAACATTAAGCAAAATTTCAGAAGGAGTGAAACAGATGGATCATTGTGTTTTTATATCTGTTTACCCATGGTAATGGACACCTTCCATGAAAAAGTTATACTAAGCTTATACTACATTAAGTAAGCACAAATGCAGTAGTATTTCTGTTACAATATTATTTATGAGTTGCAGCATTTTTACCATACATACAGTATGTAAATATTTAAAAAGATATACAAATAGACAATAATGATAGTTAAGGAAATTAAGGGCATTTTACATTTCATTATTTACATTTGATATGTAAATTATGAAATCTAACACTTTGTGAAAAAACTAAAATTCTGAGATGTGTATGTATTTTACACAACATCCAGGCTTCATCTGAAAGGAACCTAAACGATATCTCCAGCACTTTTATTTCCACAGCTATTCTGCCATTTGATTATGAAGTTTAAAATGCTTACTCACTTTTAAGAGAATGTTTCTCAAGTTGTGCTGCCTGCAAGTATCTTTATTCTGTAGGTGAGAAGCTGACAGAAGCTACAGATTACCCATGAAGGGCACATGCGTACACAGTTCCTATGTTCTTCATGCTTTATCAAAGATGTCTGTACAGACTGTGTGCAACATCATCTTCAGTCATCATCACCAGCTTCATTTCAATTACAAAAATTTGCTAACAAGCAGAGGTAATATGAAAGGAGTGGACAACTCATGTTCACAAGAACAATATCTAAGAATTTTACCTAGCATTAAGGATATCTACAAAAGCTCTATTTTTGTTTGAAAATCTCCCTACAACTCTTACAGATGTACCCTTCCATTCCACTTCTGGTAGATTTGTTCAGTTCCTTGCACCACACCTTTTCCACGGAATTAAAAGATCCTCTCACTAATCATCACCGGCAGCAAAACCTATCTACTTTCATTTAGTGCTGCTCTCAGAGGTCCACTCTGAATAAATATTCCCATCTCAATTAAGTCTTGCTGAAGTTTGACTTGTAAGTAATTTTTTTTTATTATTATTTTATTTTTATTTTTTGAGATATAAAAAAACACTTCACAACTGTACACTCACTGATACCATAAATATCAAAGTACTACCACACCCTTCTGGTATCCCCAGGACTGAAACATCATAGCACATCTAAGTGCCAATACTGCTATATACTACTTGCTAAAAATTCTGCTAACGCATCACAAGGATCCCACAGACCAAGTTATTGCTTAGCAAGAAATTAAACTCTGGTTAACTATGCATTAAACATTAATTACACATTTATTTTAGTTGCTTCACAGAATATTCTACGGTTACCCAGATAGTCACGTAAGTAGACACTACTGTGCCATTAGATCATTTCGCTAGAAAAACAGCAAGTATTTAAGTAGCTCTCTACTGTGTAAGCTAAAGGACGCCAACACCTCAATATCCAGTATGCGATACAATATTTCAGTGCTAATGATGTGTAGTTTCAAAAAAATTTGCTGGTCCCTGAATGTAAACAACACCGAGCTAACCATGACCAAATATGGGATACATTCAAAGGAAACAATAGATAGAAATAGGATCATGCAAAAAGGAAGTCAGTTCTTCAGACCCAATTTTCCTGTTCTCCCGCTGGCCAACAGACAGATCAGTCTCATAGAAAGAGAAAGCATCAAATAGGATGACAAGGACTCTCATGATGGCTTACTCAGTTGTGAACACCACCTGTAACTACCATACTGTCCCCTTTCTTTGGCAAGTCTTCAATATGATTAACATCAGTTATGGGTACCCCAATACTGGATGGATTAATGTCAATGGCAAACAGCTCCTGGCAGCTCATGGCTTGAAAATATCTTGGCTCAACGATGTGTACTGTTTTGGTAGCATTCATGAACACAGCATGACGGTTCCCCACTTACAGAAAACTCGTCAAATAGACTAGTTATTCCCAACTATGTAACAATGTACTCGTGTTCTCCATTTTGTTGAGAGTTACTTACATAAAACAGGTATCACTACCATATAAGTTAGGAACAGGCTGACAGCAGCAGAGTTGCTTCCCATTTATACCTCTTTGTCAACAGTTTTAATTTGACTCTGTGGATGACAAGCTCTGCCCAAGGTTCAGATAAATGTCTGTCTCTAAGTCTAGTATTTCAGGGAGTTTCCCATGAGTTTACTATGAGATCCACAAAATGATGAGGCTTAACTCCCTTCTCAGACCGCCATATAAACACCTAGTTAGACAAACTGTTCTTCACCAGTTATCCAATTAAGAGGAAGGTGATCAGATTCTCAGGTAATTTACCCACTGGATTCTAAAACCTTTATTGTTATTGAGATACTAAGACTGAAGAAGTCTATATTAGTAATAGTCTGGTTCACCCTCAACGTAAATTAGGGTTGTGTAAAAATGCTTTGAATGTTACATGGAAGATAGCTTCCTGAAAGTACACACAGAGGAAAAACACTTATGGAAGGATTTTAGTTCTCAACTTAGATTTCAAAGTCGATTCCCTTTTTGCTTTACAGCTTCTAGATCTGTTTCAGGCCTCATCCTGTACTACTTGTATTATACATTACATGACATGCAGCAACAGAATATTGAAAGCTGAAACGGCAATCTAAACATGATGGCTGCAATTACAGATTTTACAACCAGAATGCTATAATTTTAATAGCATTGAAACTGGACAGTAACGTAAGATAAATAAAGAGGCTGTAGATCACCTAAGACAATGATGAAAAGAAGCTGAGTAAGCTGGATCATACAACAGAATTGCTACATAACCTGCTAAAATACTAGAAAACTAATAGTTAAGTGAGTGCCTGAAAATCATAATGATTAAGACAGCTGATTTTATGGTACATATTCACATCCCTTATTCAAGGTTTTTAAAGGGATGCAAAGCACATACAATAAACAGTAACAAGATTCCTACTATTTTACAGCTTCTGTTCTGTTGTACATTGAATAGCTGCAGTATATTAGAAAATAGGTCTATGTAGCCTAGTAATGCTGTCCTCAACCATGGCCAAAAATGTGTATTTTGAGCAAGAAAAATGTCTGTGTACATTGTATTTCTCCTTCTCCTACCAGTGCTCAACTATTTCTAAAACAAGGATTTTTTGAGTTGGATGTGGTTTTTATTCGTTAAGTAATTCTTAAATTTGTTTTGGAGATTTTTCAATCTCCCTTTGAGCCCATGTAAACTTTCAGCAGCTGAAACATCATTTGACTAAGAGTTCCAAAGAACCACTATTTGCTCATCATTAGCAAGAAGTCCAATGCACTGCATGACAAAAATGTGTGTGTAAGTAAGGGAAACTAACAATCATGCCAAAACCATGGACCGCAGTGGAACATTCATCCCTAGAATTCAAGATATATAGGACTTAATAGGCAGCAGCATCATTACACATGATACCTCTTTCAACGAACTTACAGCTGCTTTTGAAGGACAATGATACCATCTTCCCAGGCTAATAAAAAAAAAAACAAAAAAAAAAAAAAAAAACCATTTGCAAGAGTAAATAGCTTCTTAGCTACTCAGAATTTTAACATTTTGCTTCGACTAATCTTAAAGTTCTAAAATTAAGGCTAGGAGGGAGAAAAAGCACACACACACACACAAAAACAACAAACAAACAAACAAACAAAAAAACAAGAATGCTTACTTCAAGGATAATATTTATAATACGAGGATATGATGGTATTACAACCTCCCCAAGCCATCTTTAATAGCACTTTCTAAGAATTCTTTCTTAAGAGATACTTTTGGAGAGGTACTCAGCAAAAAGCAGATGCATTTCACACCGCAGCAGGGAATTGCCTCAGCTGCTTGAGGGGTGGCCCAGTCAGGGAGTAGCTGCCAGATGGCACTATGCTACATGTGCCAGTGGTGATCTGATGCTGAGGGTGCGGAGCCAGGGGCAGCAGTGGATCACCCCAAGTGTGTATGATGGTCCTTAGTCTCTCCACTTCCTCCTTGAGCTCCACCACTGTGCTGAGCAGCTTGTCCACCTGCTCACACGTCACACAGGTGGAATTCCTGCCATGGTCCCCTGGCAGCAGCAGACCTAGGCATTCCCTCCAACCAAAGACCTGAACAGACACATTTCTGGGTTGCCACAGTCTTCCTGGGGCAAGCCTGCTGCCTGGTGGAGACTATGTTTAAACCTGCTGTCTCAGAGACTGCCAAGAGGAGAGGTGGTCGGTCTCCTGAGCAAAGAGGGACAGTGCTTACATATACTGCTGCATGACCCACCTCCTGCATCCACTGCTGCAGCACTATATGGGCAGCATATGCTGTGCTCATGCATTGATTTCTCCTCCCTGTTCTCAGTGGGCAGGAACACTGTTTGTTTGCCCTGTGTGCTGTGTGGGCAGATTTTGCCCTACCTGAGGCTATTTATAGCCTGGCAGCCAAGGGTCAAGGTCAGGCTTAAGAGTGTGCAGCACCAGCTCCACTGCAGATGGCTCAGCAGCCCACCCACAAGCTGCTAGCCCCCTAGCACAGGTGCAGCACTTCTGCTGACTTCCAAAAGGCCCTAAAAAGTTTTGTGGTTGGTCTTTTTTGCTTCAGGTCCCTTGCCCAGTCTAATCTCACCTTCTCTGAAGCTGGTCTCGGCAGCAATGACCACTGACACATTAGTATGGCATTTAAACATTACCACGAATGTGCTGGCTCCACAAAGCTCAGACTAAACTGTTTTTTGCAGTCACAATACTGACTGTGCTTAAACCACCTATAGAAAATTATTTTCAAATGCCCTTTCATTGTCTCTGCGTATTTAAATAAGCTTAAAAAAAAAACAAACAGAAAGCACCAACACATACTTTATAATCTCTTCCTCATGGACAGAGTCAGTAATTTAAAGCCTCCACTGGCTTTCTTAAGTCTGAGATGTTTTAAATAGTACCTACTGCAAAGCTGACAGAACAGTATTGTCACAGCAAATTTTTTTTTAGTGCTCTTTTTTATTTTTTTTTTTAAGTGTTCTTTTGCTGCATATCTATTTGGTTCTCCAATTTTCGGCACATCTCATTTTATGATTTCAAATGCAAAACAAGAAAAGACACTTCAAGTACATCACATGAGCAGCAATGAACTAAGTGAAGTCAAGATGTGATTTTCTCACCAAAAAAAAAAAAAAAAAAAAAATTACTAAAAAAACCCACAAGAAAACAAAATACAACAAAAAATACACCCACATACTGCATAGGTATTTCTTTGCTATTCCCAATACTTCTGATTTTTTTAATTATAAAACCAGTTTCCACAGATACACAGATAAAGCTAAGCTACAGCAATGGAAAAAGAAATTATATTCTTCAAGGTTTATAAAAACTGAACAGTCAATCAAAGGCAAGAGACAGCTTTTGTAGGCATACCAAAAAGTGATATGCTTTTTCTGAGTATACCCCAGGTAGGACCTTAGAACACACTCACAACACCTTGTAATAGAGGTCACTTCTGGTTTCATATAAGATTTAAGGTCAAAATGAAAATTCAACCAGTAGGATGAAACAACAGGAATTCAGACTGCATTTATTGTTTTTCAGGAGTTTCTGATGGTTTACTTTCTGGTAAGGAGGTGTAAGAGGCCATGCTTTTTACATTACTGTCTCAAAGTCTGCTGAAATGGTCAAGTTCAGGCAAGCCTGGCCAAGGTTCCAGAACTCCCTTTGTCTGAGACACACAGGAGGACAAGTCCAGGCAAGTCTTAACCAAGGTTCCAGACCCCCTTTGTTTAAGGGTGAGTGACAGATGGACAAGTCCGGGAGCTACCAAAGGGAGATAAGATACAGATAATGGCTCTAAAGTGGTCTTTTTGTGTAGGCCTATCTCAAGGAAGAGGGCCATCTCCGAGGTATTCCCATCACTCTGACCCAAGCCTCCCTGGAACGTCACATAGGCTGGGAAGAAGTAGGATAAAAGTGTAAAAAGTTGGTGAATGTTTGTTCATCGTGTTTGGGATGTTGTTATTGTTGGGGAGGGGGCTGTGCGGAACGGAGTCAAGCGGTCTTCCGGGTTTTGTAAGCGCCCCTGCGGCTCCTGCACTCGACGCCCCTCTTTCCGCGGCTTCTGTTTTCCCGCTCCCGTTTTCGCTGCTTCGCCCCCCCCGCCCCAGGTCGGGCGGGCTCCGGACGAGGAGCGGAGGCACGTGGCAACGAGTGGCGGGAAAGCGTGGCAGCAGGGAGCAGAGTGACGGGAAGAATATCACCAATCAACAAAAAGAGAACTGCTCGGAGCAGCACTGCCCGGCAACAAGGGAGCGCCGTCGCAGAAGGCCGACACGGCAGCCACTCAGAATACATAAGAGACTATAAAAGCTGCGGCCAGCAGGGGGGAGGGCGCGCCACGTGCGGAGCTGTGACTCCCGTGGTAGCCCAGCGCGCTGATTTTGTTTGCGGTTGCTTACTCAAATTAATAAATTATTCATGTTTTGAAAACGGATTTGGTCCAATTCATGACAATTGGAGCATAGACAAACCATGAATTTAGGTTTTCTGACATCAGATGCCTCACTTCGTGAACAAGGAGGTTGTCTGACATCAGATGCCTCACTACGTGAACGCCTGCATGCTAAAGAAGATGCATGCATGAAGAACTTCTTGGTTTCTGGCCTCAGATTCCTCCAGCGTCGTCCTACGGCTGCCAACGGATTCACCTGGGCTTGCTGCTCGAGACTCTGCCCGTGAGACCTCTCTGCTCCATGAGACCTCGCTACTCGAGACTCTGCCCGTGATACCTCTCTCCTCGAGACTCTGCTCCATGAGACCTCGCTGTCCCCGAGACCCTGCTGCCCTTTCTACCTCCTGCTCTGCACTGCACCGATCTGCTGCTT
Source organism: Excalfactoria chinensis (assembly GCF_039878825.1). Lineage (NCBI taxonomy): Eukaryota > Metazoa > Chordata > Aves > Galliformes > Phasianidae > Excalfactoria > Excalfactoria chinensis. The sequence continues at coordinate 146,791,045 of NC_092825.1, forward strand.
GCGGCCTGCCACTCTGCTGCTGCTCTCCCCTACGCTTGTTTTCCCTGGACCAACGAAACGACGTGCAACGGGACGCTGCTGCATCCAGGAGGTGACTTTCCCCGCTTTTCCGTAATTCTTGCCTTTTTCCACCTTTCCTATCGCCCACTTTCCCCATCACCCTAATTTCGATATTCGCCGCTCTCCCTTCCCCATCCCCTCAGCTGTCTATTATTCCTAATAAACTGGTCGGATCAACATTTGAATGTTTCTCTTCTTAATCTCACGCCAAGCATAATTTATCAAAAGAACCTTGCCTCTCTCCTTAATTGGAGCAAGACAGGAGGTTAATGGTCATTATTTCGAAAATAATACTTAAGAAATATTCAAACTAAGAAAAAGTTGGCATACATTCAGAATTATGACTTAGCCATGCAGTAGAAGATGGAAATACTATTCCTCATTCAACCTCAAAATATTTAATTGAGTTAATATAGCTTTAAAATTAGAAACAGTAATAATACCAGCAACTTCAAGCAAAATAAGAAGGTCTCTATTTGGTCATCAGTTTCCTTCACAGTTTAACACTGACCACGATTTAATCCAGAATATTGACTTTTTTTGACTTCTTTCACTGCAGGTAAATGAAACATATTCACATGCAATTCACAGCTGTACGGCAGCAAAGAAGGAGCAAAAACTACATACTGACATCACAGTGATCTACTCTGCTACTCTGAGGCAGAAACAGCAGATTCTTCATCAATATAGCCCTTCCACAAATACCGTCGCTATGTACTTTATCAGCATTTGTAAGCAGCTATTTACAAAAAGCTTTTGCAAATATCAGTAAGCAAAATGAAAATAACTGCACTTGACTAGAAAATTAGGCATTAGTTACACTTCTGATCACAAGATTTGCCAGGGGCTTAATTTAACCAGAATTCAGGCCAGTCAACATTCCAGATAATCCTGAAGCTTTCAAACATGTTTGTTTATACAGATTATGATACCAGTGGAAACTATGATGAGTCAACTTGTTTTCAATAAAGCAGAGCTAGCTGTTGTAGTCACTTAAGTATAAAAACAGACAACACAGGTATTACCTTTTTATTCTTGGGTGTTTTGTTTATGTTCGAAAATTTCTGTGTTCCACAGAACTGTCATATTTCACAGTAAACTCCGACGTTGGGATTTCTCATTCCCTCTCATTACGCCTATTATTTTGCAGTGCAATTTAGAGAGATTATTTGGAATGTGGAAAATGTCACAGTCTTGACAACTGTACGGTCTAAGAAGAGTGGTATTTTTAAGAGATACCTTTATTTTAAAGATGTCAAATATGGCCTTTTCATTTTCCTAAGCAGATTTGAAAAAAAAAACAAAAACAAACAAAAAATAAAACAAAACATAATCATCTGGGGAGTAACCCATTGCTTTGAACTCCCAAAATTGTACTCAATCAACAGTTAAAGAGTGGAAATAGGAGTTTTACTTGAGGACTTATTTATAGAAAAAGTTACAGTAGAAGCACGAGTGTATTAATCAAGATGATGACAAATAGCAAAAAATATGACACGTCACATGAGTGATCCTGGAGCAATGTAGATTCTTCAGTAGTATTGTCACTATAATCTAGTCAGGCATTAACAAAAAGGTTTTAAATAATCTGTGCCTATACTTAAATTAACATTTTAACAGATTACGAAGCACAGCTAAAGCAACTCCAAACAAACAAGTTCACATCATGTACTTCCTTTAACAAGATGACTGAGTGGCATAGCTGGTTAAAGCACTGTGCTTTTCTTTAAGGAACAAAGATGTAGATAAAACAATGAATCATGTGCAAAAATTAAGCACATATGATGAACTTACCCTGAACAGCTTTAATTATGGTCAGTAGTTTTAAATTACCCCGTTATTCACCATACCTAATATTCTTAATTTGCAAAAAGTGAAGGTGCTGCAAAGCAAGATAGCAGACAGCTTGTAAATCAGCACAGAATAAGTTTCCCCCTATTCATATGGACAGAATTGTAACTTAGTATAGATACTGTTCTGTATATATTGAGTATGAAAAAGGGAGGACAGAAAGCAGTAAGAAGCATGTAGTTAGCATAACAGTTCAATACTGCTCCTTTTACTTAGAAAAATTATTAACTTGTCATAATAATTTTTCACCTTTGACTACAAAAAAAAAAAAAAGTTTTAACATTTGAGCACTTGTATGGCACAGCATGAAATACACCTTTTCTATGAGAGGCATAACGAAGGTTGCCTGTCTTTGCAGGATTGCAAAAGAACCAAATGTCCACATTGCTACTGCACTGGTAATGGAAAAAAAAAATACTACTAAAGTTAAATCTGTAACGTTATTTAAACAAAATTCTTGTAATTCAAATTAGTCTTTGTAAGCAGAGAGCCACACCAGTCATTTCTCTTCCCTAAAACTCTTTGAGTATAAATATACTTACAGTTTCAGATTTATTTGCATTTTTAGAAGATACTTACTGTTCTAAGAGTTGGTCATACTTTCTTAAAGCATCTCTTTCAGCAGTAACTGCTCTCTCTTTTTCAGCAACAGCATTATCTCTTGCTTCTCTCAAATTTCTGAAAGGAACAGAAGACGTTTTGTCAATATTCAGTCAGGAAAAAGACTATTTCATTTTATGGATTACTACTATCTGATCTTAACTTTAATACTACCTAATTCAATTTTGATAGAGCAATAGAAAGACATCTGTCTATATGCCTATTCATTATAGTTCATTTATATCAACAAAATTTCTCATTCTAAAATTCTAAGAACAATGATCAAAGTACCTGTTTTTTTTTTTTTGTTGTTTTTGTTTTTTTTTGTGGAAATACATGAATAATTTAGAATACAAGAACTACAAATTAATTTGTTTTTGTTTTGTTTTTTTTTCCTGAGAATTAAATACATTCCAATTATTGGAAGAGGGCCCAAGAGGTCATTCCAATTATTGGAATGTATTTATATATGTATATATGTATATGCATTTACACTTGGCACTTCACTAAATCTAAGAGAATGTTGTCCTCCTAGCTGAGATGATTCAAAACTCTTATGATACAACAGGAAGATTAGCTGGGCATAGAAACGCTACTTCCACATACAATCACTTGGATGATGAGTCATACAGGTTTTTTCATATTGTTGGTGTCTCTTTCTGCTTTCTACTCTTGGCATCATTTTTAATCTGAACAGACAGAACCATAAAATAACGTGATTAACTGCAATCTATATTTTTTCAATATTTTAGCCAGCAATCAGTCAAGATTTGCAAGCTAGCTCATTCCTATTTCGCCTATATATATCAGAACAGTATCACATGAACTAAGAATAATAAATACAATTCTTATGTTAATAATGATATAGGTATTAACAGTAGTAGTAAGTGGCACTTAGTGCTTAAAGCTGTATTTTTATTATTAAGCATGGTGATAACAGCAATAACCACAGAACATTGTTGTGGAGGGTCTGATCTGTTATGAACATTTTCTAGGATTTTATTTGAAGATATCTACAGTTTGCTCCAGTGATGTGAACACCCACTGACATTTTGAATGTATTAGATGTCCTTAAGAGATTCCTTCCACTCTGGCTTCATATAAAAGGAATCCTGTTAATGTGCTACAAATGCAAACAAAACACCACCAATTCAAGCACAAGAGAGAAATGAGAGAAAGATAACAAAATCTGAGTTAAAAGTAGAATTACTAGGCTGCAAACTTTACCAGTGAAATTCAGGGGTTCATCTTGAGAGTAAACTATTTAAACTGGTTCTTGACAAATTGTAAGAATCACAGAAACACAGAATCATAGAATCATAGAATCATAGAATCATAGAATTATCCAGGTTGGAAAAGACCTTGAAGATCATCAAGTCCAACCGCAGCCTAACCAGTACCCCATCTCTAAGAAAAAAAAAACAAAAAACAAACAAAAAAAAAAAACAACAAAAACAAACAAAAAAAAAAAAAAACCAAAAAAAAACCAACCTCTGCTAAATCATATCCCTGAGTACCACATCCAAACGGCTCTTAAACACATCCAGGGATGGCGATTCAACCACCTCCCTGGGGAGCCCATTCCAGTACCTAACCAATCGTAGGGGTTGGAAGGGATCTCCAGAGATCATTGAGTCCAACCCCCCATACAGCAGTTAATTCCCTTAACAGCAATAAGGTCAACCATATTAAGTCTTAGAGAAGAAGCACAAAGTTGCTTCTTTAATTAAATGGTAGGAGAACAGTCACTTGTTTAGAGAATACACTATTTTGCTTAACTGCTAATTTAAGCAAATGAAAATTCTGCTGAGAAAAAACAGCATGAGTAAAGTATTACTAAGCAACATGGTGGCAACATGGTGTGCCCCCGGTGGCGCACGGTGTTAAAACCGCCGCTTGCAACACTGGAGGGCCCGGGTTCGAATCCCCCCTGTGGCGCAAGTGCATAACTGCCGCTCTGCTACACTAGAGGGCTCAAATCCCGGGAGTTGGACTCGATGATCTCTAAGGTCCCTTCCAACTCGCACGATACTATGATACTATGAATCACAGATGTGACGCAACTTCTGTTGAAATATTTGCAATAGAGCTAGGAAACACATTAGTGACATTACCAGCTTACAGATCACAAGTATGTTTTAAAAAAGGTAAAATGTCTGACTGCTGTACACACAGGCCACATTGAATGTCATGCATCTGACAAACCTATCATAGAAGTGAAAGTGAAAATCTCTAAAAATGGACAGGACTACTACCTACATATTAGGTAGTTCAGGTAGTAGTCCTAGTCTTTTTCTCCTTTAACAGGTCTGGTAAAGGAGAAAAAGAGGTTTTGAAGCTTTTGAAGGAGAGTTTGTCTGGTATGGACTGAGGGGGCCCAAGAGGGCTGAATGCCTTTTAGTTTTCAGAGTGCATTATTTGGATTCCCAAAACGGAATTTAGCTAGCAAACTTTGAGATGATTGCTATACAAGCTGGTTAACTGGAGACAACCAGGAAACTTGGTTCAAACTAACAGTTGCCATTTAATCTCACCCCAAAACTATGCTAGAACGCGCACACTGGATTCTAGTCAGATTGAAGATCTGCTCAGGGAGAGCACCTAACATGCTCAAAGCCACTTAAACTGTGTCTGATCTACAGTAACATACTATTGCTAATCCAGAGTAAAACCTTATGCAACCAAGCCAGGGCTCTGTGAATTTATTCATGCTTGCTAATGCAAACATCACCAATGATGACTGCAACTGAACAAATGAAATCCCAAAGAAATAAAGGCTCTAAGTATCATCCTTTAATTGGATTCCTCTCCTCCTTGCCCCTTATTTTAGCTTCTTGAACTGACTCATCCAAGTGTAAAACAATAATCAATAAATTCAAGGGAAACACCAATCTTGTCAGGCTCAGCAAATGAAAGGACTAAGAAGAGCAAAAGATTATATTAGTTCTGTGCTTTCAGCTTGAAGATAAAACCAGCATCTTATTTTAAGCCACAGTCAATCAGCATCTCGTCACATCACACAACTTCACTACAAACTGCTTTGCTTCCCATTTGGGCTTCCATCTGTCCCACCACTGAGGGGAACTTCAGACAGAAAAGCACCATCCTGTGGTAGAATTTTTTATTATTTTATAGAAAGATCACAAACCAATAATTATTTTTCTTGCAAAATATGAAGTCAAATCTAAGGGATTTACATTTCAGAAGTAATTACTTCAAAGTGAGGAAAAAAGCTTCCACAAATTTGTTCCAGATGTAAACAAAATAACCTTTGATAGCTTTCTCAATTATATACAGACCTTCATCAAATCTCCACAAACAGTCAAATCGCTCTTTGTAACTGAACATAGATTTGAATACAGGAAGTGGTATGGATGTGTGTGTTTGTTATGTATAAATTTTACAAACACTTGCAAAAGTACACAGTGATGTAATATTTTTAATTAGAACCTTTCAGTTGGCTAGAGGACAGACAGCAAGAGTCACGTTCTTTTTACACTCTTCAGAGCAATAGCAAGGCTACCCATTAGAAGAACAGATGCTGATGCTACAAATATCTTTTTACTGTAGTCATTTCCTTTTCCACATGTCATAGTTTTGTGGTGCTGCTGTCAATATTCCACATCATAACATCATGTGCAGTATAGATCATCCATACTCCAGTTCCGTAGAATAGTAGCATCCCAGGTGCTCAGCTCTCGGAGAAGAACTACATATCCCAGAGGACGCCGCGGCCAGAGATAAGTCACGGGAGGAGGACATCTATAATCTCACTCTCAGGCTGGAACTCTCTCTCTCTCTCTCGGACTCTCAGGGAGTGAGAAGCATTCCTGCCGTGTCGCCTAGACTTCACAGTAGGCCTCTCGGTTTTTCGGGGACTCTCTCTCTCTGTTTTGTTCAATTTATTAGCCTCAATCATTGTATTCCGATATCATATTTAGTAAATTAAGTTTTCCTCCTTAGATTGCTGCTACTGTTTCATTTTCCCTTCCTTTCCGGGGCCCCGGGAGGGGAGGCCCTACGGGGCGGCTGCCCTGTCACAGATACAGGTAAATCTAGATAATCTGTGACAGATTATTGGTGGAGAATGCGGGCATAGGTGGGCAAAAGTGGGCAAAAGTGGGCAGAAGCTGCTGTTTTTCTGCTTTTCCTTTTGGCTTTTACAGAGCTACGAGTTTTTTTTTCCTTTAAGGAGCTATCTAAAGTTTACGTTTCTGCGCCTGGGAGCTTGACCTTGAAATTCCAGGCGAACTGTCAACATTCAGGAGTAGCTGTACACTCTGAGCATTGCTATCTTGCTTTCGTGAAGAAAGCAAAGAGATTCTCTTGCTCTCTCAGAGCACAGCTAGCTGGCTCTGACTTTCACAGTGTCTGCTAATTACTACCAGCTATGAATCTACTCTCCATTCCAGCTGCTCTGTTTAAGGGATTGAAAGCAATTATGATCTTCTCAACGTATTGGCCATTTGTCCATCCCATGATTTTTTGTTGTGGTATTATGTATATATATAACCTAATAAGGGCACTGATGGAGACACCTGCCTGGTATTTATATGTGATATGGTATAATTTGAATGTTGGCACTTACATCCCAGATGGAATGGTCAATTTTTCAAGCACTTGCTTCCCAGATGGAATAGACAATTTTACAGACACCAAAATTCTCAATCCAGTGTACAGGCTGTACTCTCAGATTGCCGCACATTTTTCAATAGCCGAGTTAGTGCCCATACTTGTGGCCATGTTATCAATATTAATGAATGTATTCCAATACATTCATTCTATACGGAAGTCTTCTCTAAAACCAGAAAATGCTGACTGGCAGGGAATATGGAAAGGTTTAGGAAAGATCTTAGAAGCGTGGGGACCCGCAGTGTCGTGGGATTTCACTCTTGAACACCTGAGGGACCCTGAGAAATTAAGTGAATACTTGGGTCAGAAATCTAAGGAGGTAAACATTATTTGGGGTTTGGCTTACGCATACCGTGCTCTGTATAATACTATTCTGGAGAGAGAGAGTTTCCGATCTGAGATTCAAGCCAAAAAAGGAAAATCCCAAGTCAACTCTGATCAGTCACAGGAGGCACCAGTAACAATGTCAGTTGCCCCTGTGGAAGGCAAGAAATGGAAACGGGTGTCCACGCGTCTAGAACGAAGAGAAGGAGAAGCAGAGCAGGCAGCAGAAGAACCAGGCCCCTCGTCTGGATCGGCACCAGAAAAAGCAAAAAGAAAAACCAAGAGGCATGAAGAAGAGACTGATGATGAGGAGGAAATTACTTATCGTCGACCTCTGAAGCTGACTGAAATCCAAGGCTCAAGAAAAGAGTTTACACGGCGTCAAAATGAAGGTGTCCTTGCCTGGTTGCTTCGCTGCTGGGACAGTGGGGCCAACAGCTTGTCCCTAGATGGTAACGAAGCTCGCCAACTAGGAAGTATTGCCCAAGACCCAGGTATCGACAGAGGAATTAGCAGAAGTTCGGATGGAGATGCCACTCTCTGGGAGCGACTGTTAGAAGCCGTGAGAGAAAGGTACCCCTACAAGGATGCTTTGAAGCCTAAAATGATTAGGTGGGATACCATCCAGAAAGGTATCCAGTACCTGAGGGAAATGGCCATGATGGAAATGTTGTACAACCCTGGTCCAAACGAACGTGATCCTGAGAAAGTGAGGACCGGTCCTGACATGTGGCAGAAACTCACAAGTACAGCACCAGAGAGATATGCACAGTCACTGGTAACAACTTTTGGAGGATACGAGGACCAACAGAGAAGGCCTCAAGTTGTTGAACTGATTATCACACTTCAAAACATCGAACAGCAGCTCCCCCCACTGCGCGCCGCAGTTTCTGCCATCTCACGGCTAGAAGACCGACTAGATGAAATGTGCAAGAAAATGTTTCCATCAACAAATCGTAGTGATCCCGTGGTAGTATCGGAAACGACTGACGAAGGTCAATTCCCGTATGAGCCACCAGGTTTAATGAAGGATCTGATCAAACTAGTCCAGTCCTATTCCTGCCCTGTACCATCAAAAGTCTCAGCTATTAGACGCACACGTTTTCCAGTCCGAGCAAGGAACAACAGTACAATTCCACCACGTGTTTCCATGTGGCGCTACCTACGTGACCGCGGAGAAGACATGAGGAAGTGGCACGACCAGCCTACTTCTGTACTACGAGCACGGGTGAGAGAACTACAAAACATCCCAACCACCAGCACCGTTGCTCCAGTCATCACAGGTAACCAATAGAGGGGCCCTGCCCTCAGTCAGGGGAGGGAGAGGGATAATAGAGTTTATTGGACTGTGTGGATTCGATGGCCTGGCACATCAGAACCACAGGAATATAAGGCACTGGTGGATACCGGTGCACAGTGCACTCTAATGCCCTCCAGTCATGAAGGGACAGAATCAATCCATATTTCTGGAGTGACTGGGGGCTCTCAAGAATTGACTGTATTAGAGGCCGAAATAAGCCTCACTGGTAAAGACTGGCAAAAACATCCTATTGTGACTGGCCCAGGGGCTCCATGTATACTGGGTATTGATTACCTCAAAAGGGGACATTTCAAGGATCCTAAGGGGTATCGATGGGCCTTTGGAATAGCTGTTGTAGACAACATTAAGCAGCTGTCTGTTTTGCCTGGCCTGTCAAAGGACCCGTCTGTTGTGGGGCTGCTACGAGTAAAAGAGCAGCAAGTACCGATTGCTACAAAGACAGTGCACAGGCGGCAGTACCGCACCAACAGGGATTCCTTGCTCCCCATTCATGATTTGATTCGCCAGCTGGAGAATCAGGGAGTGATCAGTAAAACTCACTCACCTTTTAATAGCCCTATATGGCCAGTGCGTAAAGCCAGTGGAGAATGGAGGCTAACAGTAGACTACCGTGGCCTGAATGAGGTAACACCCCCACTGAGTGCTGCTGTGCCGGACATGTTGGAACTCCAGTATGAGCTGGAGTCAAAAGCAGCCAAATGGTATGCCACCATTGACATTGCTAATGCTTTCTTCTCCATTCCTCTGGCCGCAGAATGTAGGCCACAGTTTGCCTTCACCTGGAGGGGCATTCAGTATACCTGGAACCGTTTGCCCCAGGGGTGGAAACACAGCCCAACCATTTGCCATGGGTTGGTCCAAACTGTATTAGAACAGGGTGGTGCTCCTGAGCACCTGCAGTACATTGATGACATTGTTGTGTGGGGTGATACAGCAGAGGAAGTTTTCACAAAAGGAGAGAAGATTATCCAAATTCTGCTACAAGCTGGTTTTGCTATTAAGCAAAGCAAAGTAAAAGGGCCTGCCCAAGAAATTCAGTTTCTAGGTATAAAGTGGCAGGATGGACGTCGTCACATCCCAACAGATGTGATTGACAAAATCACTGCCATGTCTCCACCAACTAACAAGAAAGAGACACAGTCCTTCCTGGGTGTAGTGGGCTTTTGGAGGATGCACATTCCAAACTACAGCCTCATTGTAAGCCCCCTTTATCATATAACGCGGAAGAAGAATGAATTTGCATGGGGCCCTGAGCAGCAGCAGGCTTTTGAGCAGATAAAACAAGAGATAGCCCGTGCCGTGGCCCTGGGGCCAGTACGAACGGGACAGGATGTAAAGAACATCCTCTACACTGCTGCTGGAGAGAAAGGTCCCACTTGGAGTTTGTGGCAAAGGGCCTCAGGAGAGACCCGAGGCCGACCCCTGGGATTTTGGAGTCGAGCGTATAAGGGGTCTGAAGAGTGCTACACTCCAACTGAGAAGGAGATCTTAGCCGCATATGAGGGGGTTCGGGCTGCTTCCGAAGTAGTTGGTACTGAAACGCAACTCCTCCTGGCACCTCAGCTACCAGTGCTGAACTGGATGTTCAAAGGACAGGTTCCCTCCACCCATCATGCTACTGATGTCACCTGGAGCAAGTGGATTACGCTGATTACACAACGAGCGCGGATGGGGAACCTCAATCGTCCAGGAATTTTAGAGGTGATCATGGACTGGCCTGAAGGTAAAAAGTTTGGAACATCACCAACAGAAGAGGTGTCACGTGCTAAAGAAGCCCCACCATACAACGAGCTACCAGAAAATGAGAAGAAATATGCCCTGTTCACTGATGGATCATGTCGTATTGTAGGAAAGCATCGCAAATGGAAGGCTGCTGTGTGGAGCCCCACACGACAGGTTGCGGAGGCCACTGAAGGTAAGGGAGAATCAAGTCAGTTTGCAGAGGTAAAAGCTGTCCAGCTGGCCTTAGATGTTGCTGAACGGGAAAAGTGGCCAATGCTTTATCTTTATACTGACTCATGGATGGTGGCAAATGCCTTATGGGGGTGGTTACAGCAGTGGGAACAGAAGAACTGGCAGCGGAGGGGTAAACCTGTTTGGGCTGCTGAACTTTGGAAAGACATTGCTGCCCGAACAAAACGTATGGTTGTAAAGGTGCGTCACGTGGATGCACACGTGCCCAAGAGTCGGGCTACTGAAGAACAACAAAACAACCATCAGGTAGATAAAGCTGCCAGAATTGAGGTGGCTCAAATCGACTTGGACTGGCAAAATAAAGGTGAACTATTTCTGGCTCGATGGGCCCATGAGACCTCAGGCCATCAAGGAAGAGATGCAACATATAAGTGGGCCAGAGACCGAGGGGTGGACTTAACTATGGGCGCTATTGCACAGGTTATTCATGACTGTGAAACATGTGCCATAATTAAACAAGCCAAGAGGATGAAACCTCTCTGGGAGGAAAGGCGATGGCAAAAGTACAAATATGGGGAAGCGTGGCAGGTTGATTATATCACCTTGCCACGATCTCGCAGTGGTAAATGCTATGTGCTCACCATGGTGGAGGCAACTACTGGGTGGCTTGAAACATACGCAGTACCCCATGCTACCGCCCGAAACACCATATTGGGTCTTGAGAAACAAGTCCTGTGGCGGCATGGCACCCCAGAAAGAATTGAATCTGATAATGGGACACATTTCAAAAATTCCCTTATAAATACTTGGGCCAAAGATCATGGCATTGAATGGATTTATCATATTCCCTACCATGCACCAGCTTCTGGTAAAATTGAACGATATAATGGGTTGTTGAAAACTATGTTGAAAGCAATGGGTGGTGGAACATTTAAGCACTGGGAAAAGAATCTAGCAGAAGCCACTTGGTTGGTCAATACTAGAGGATCTGTCAATCGTGATGGTCCTAGCCAATCTAGCCCCCTACACACTATAGAAGGAGATAAGGTCCCTGTTGTACATGTAAGGAACATGTTGGGAAAAGCTGTTTGGGTCCTTCCAGCCTCCGGAAAAGGAAAACCTGTTCGTGGAACTGTTTTTGCCCAGGGACCTGGGTGCACTTGGTGGGTAATGCAGAAGGATGGGGATGTTCAATGTGTACCACAAGGGAATTTGATGCTGGGGGAGTGCAGTCAATAATTCTATGTATCTATGTATATATTTGCATGTGTAGTGTGTTTTAGTTATTATAATTATACATTCAATTATGTTACATTTAAATGTACTATTTAGCTATCATAGTTTTATATACGTGTATATATATGTATATATATTAACCATGATGTAATAATGTAGAATAAGGGGTGGAATGTCATAGTTTTGTGGTGCTGCTGTCAATATTCCACATCATAACATCATGTGCAGTATAGATCATCCATACTCCAGTTCCGTAGAATAGTAGCATCCCAGGTGCTCAGCTCTCGGAGAAGAACTACATATCCCAGAGGACGCCGCGGCCAGAGATAAGTCACGGGAGGAGGACATCTATAATCTCACTCTCAGGCTGGAACTCTCTCTCTCTCTCTCGGACTCTCAGGGAGTGAGAAGCATTCCTGCCGTGTCGCCTAGACTTCACAGTAGGCCTCTCGGTTTTTCGGGGACTCTCTCTCTCTGTTTTGTTCAATTTATTAGCCTCAATCATTGTATTCCGATATCATATTTAGTAAATTAAGTTTTCCTCCTTAGATTGCTGCTACTGTTTCATTTTCCCTTCCTTTCCGGGGCCCCGGGAGGGGAGGCCCTACGGGGCGGCTGCCCTGTCACAGATACAGGTAAATCTAGATAATCTGTGACACCACACAAGACACTTTCAGGACATCTACAATGAGTTTATAAGAATTGTTAAATGCTCCTCCCATTTTGAAGGAAGCCAAGTGTCAAAAAATATGCTTAGAAAGAAACATAATACTAAGAGACAAAATCTCTAAAGGGATCCCTAAAGAATCACAGAATTAGAGTCACTCAGGTTGGAAAAGACCTCAAAGATCCTCAAGTCCAACCACAGCCTAATCGTAATACCCTAACTCTAACAACCATCTGCTAAATCATATCTCCGAGCACCGCATCTGAACAGCTCTTAAATACATCCAGGGACGGTGACTCAACCACACCCCTGGGGAGCCTATTCCAGAGTTTAAATACCCCTTCTGTAAAGAAGTGTTTCCTGACATCCAACCTAAGCTTACCTTGTCGCAACTTGAGGCTATTTCCCCTCGTTCTGTCATCTGTCACCACTGAGAAGAGACTTGCCCAGCTCTCACTGTAAGCACCTTTCAGATACTGGAAGAGAGCATTAAGGTCTCCCCTCAGCCTCCTTTTCCCCAGACTAAACAGCCCCAGCTCCCTCAGCCTCTCCTCATAAGGCTGATTTTCCAAGCCCTTCACAAGCCTCGCTGCCCTTCTCTGGACCTGCTCCAGTACCTCCACATCCTTTTTGTACTGAGGTGACCAAAACTGAACACAGTATTTAAGGTGGGGCCTCACCAATGCCGAGTACAGGGGCAGGATGACTTCCCTAGTCCTGCTCACCACACCATTCCTGATACAAGCCAGGATGCCACTGGCCTCCTTGGCCACCTGGGCACACTGCTGGCTGATATTCAGCCGACTGTCCATCAGAACACCAAGGTTCCTTTCCATCAGGCAGATTTCTAGCCACTCCTCCCCAAGCCCGTAGGGCTGCCTGGGGTTGTTGTGACCAAAATGCAGGACCTGAGAGTTCGCCCTACTGAAACTCATGCTGTTAACCTTGGCCCATCAACCCAGTCTATCCAGGTCCCTCTGTAGTGCCCTTCTCCCCTCCCCTCCCAGCTTGGTGTCATCTGCAAACTTACTGAGGGTGCACTCAATCCCCTCATCATGATCATCAACAGAAGCGGTCCCAGCACCGAGCCCCAGGGGATGCCGCTTGTGACCGGCCACCAACTGGATTCAACTCCATTGATCACAACTCTTTGGGCCCGGTCATGCTTCACCTAACAGAGCGTATGCCCATCCAGACCATGGGCAGCCAGCTTCTCCACAAGAATGTTATGGGGGACAGTGTCAAAGGCCTTACTGAAGTCCATGTAGACCACATCGACAGCCTTACCTTCATCCAATAAGCAGGTCACCATGTCATAGAACGAAATCAGGTTTGTCAGATCTACCGTTCATAAACCCATGCTGACTGGGCCTGATCCCCTGATTGACCTTTAATTGGTCCATGATGGTTCCCGAGATTACTCCTTCCATAACCTTCCCTGACACCAAGGTGAAACTGATAGGCCTGTAGCTACCAGGATCATCTTTCTGGCCCTTTCTGAAGATGGGCATCACATCTGCCAGGCTCCAATCCACTGGGACATCCCCGGTTAGCCAGGACTTCCAAAAAATGATGGAGAGTGATTTGGCAGCCATATCCGCCAACTCCCTCTGCACTCTAGGGTGCAATCCATCCAGCCCCATGGACTTGTAAAGACATATAATACTGCACATAATTCCATGGTATTTAACAAGACAACATGTCTAGAAAATTCAGCCTGTACGTCTTTGTAGGACTAGGATCTTCTTTAAAAGACAATTTTATAATACTCTACAAGAAATGAATGCTTTTGTGAATGAAAATGCTATAAGTCTCTGACTGATTTTTAAAAGATGTCTTATTAGTTTCTCTCATTTTATAAGAAAAACTAATGCTTTACTTTCTATGTCAGTACCTTCCTTTATGGTTTCAAGACCGTTCAGACAAAATGACAAAAAAAATCAACACTTTTGGTTTGAATTAATTAACACTACACAGCTGAATAAACATCAAGCTACTCATGTTTATCTAGAAGAATTTTAATAGCTATTTTAATTGACACTGTCAGTGTAAATCTGTTTATAATAAATATTCATAATTAGCATAACACAGTATCTTCAACATAAAAATCATTTCTTGTTAACACTTACTAGATTCACATCAATTTTAAAACAACTTCATTTCTCATTTAATACCAGTCAGTTTGAAGTATTGGCAAGTTTCTGCCCTAATTTTGTCAATGCCATACCTTACCTACCTGTTTTCACGTTCATACATCTCTTTCGAAGCACTTCGAAGTTGCTCAATTTCTTGATTTGTTTTCAGTCTTATTTGTTCCAATTCCTCATGCAATCTCTTTTCAAATTCTGTTTTATAGTGGTCCCTGTAAATAAGCACATGACAAATGAACATAAAATGAACTGCATGACCAAAATACCAAAACATCAGGTACAGCAGTACAAGCATATTTCACAGTTCAATATTTTAATTCTTATTTGTTTTCCTGCCAGTTTGCTTAGAATAAATACCAGCCCATATTGCTCTGTAAATTTACTGAAAATGTGACCAGGAATAACAGCTTCCTGCAAACTGTAAAATATATATGTAATCTAACATTGATTCATCATGCAATTTAACACTAACCACTCTTTAACAGGGTGGCAAAGAATTTCTGCAAGTGTTTATATTAATTAACCACTGAAAATGTTTTTAATTCCTCGCTTTCCAAAATTTTCTAGCTTCTTCATCAGTAGGAAGGGTAAATTTATTTAATAACTCAGAATACTTCCAAGTTACAACAAGATGTTAATGTGTACTATTTGCACCTCTCATCTGAGTGTAAACATCACAATAAACTTTGAAGATTACATGCTGTAGACATTTATGAAGTAGAGAAGGAAAAAAACAAAAGGTTTCAGTACTCATCCTGTCAATGTCACAAATAAATTACCTGAAAAAAATAATTACGTTTTTTAAGCAGAAGACATTGAAAGATTACAAATTACTTCATTTCAGATTAATGAGATTAATGTTGTCATCTTTCTTTTTTGTAAATTTGGAAGTTCATATAAGAATGGAGGAAATCCCATACAGAACTGCTCTTGCAAAACTATAAAGGCTTGTACTGTAAGGTAGTGTGGTTAGGCTGTGGTTATATTTGATGGTCTTGAAGTTTTTTTCCAACCTGAACAATTCTATGATTCTACTTAACAGTAAAAGGGATGTTAAACTCTGTAGCATTTAGCTGCTATTCAAGAATAATCAATTTGCATTGAAGCCACTGTTAGACATTACAGGTCTGGAAATAGATATGCTTTTATTATTTTTCTTATATTAAACATGCATTTACAACCATAAAATAGTTTTGAATCTTGGATTTGATGCATAGCTTGTACTTTTTAGAAGCCAGTATTTGAGTTCGCAAAAAACTCCTTTGCATTACACAAAAGCCTGAAGTCTTTACTTTTTTTAGAATGAATGCTGTTCAAGTTTTCATGTTTGCTTTTTAATAAAACACAGAATTTCAGTTGACTTTCCAAGGTAAAAGTAAATACTTCTCCCTTCCTTCCTCAAGTGTACCACTCTGTAGCAAGGTATTTTGTGAAGGTCTTTGATACAATTAAGAAGTTAATGATCCCAAAATACACATTAAACTGCAATGTAAGGTCTCCATTAACATATTTTAGTTCTTCATGTACTGTACATTTCAGTACACACAAAATAAATGAATGGTAAAGACCAGAATCGCAGCATACAACTCATACAGAATCAACATTATTATTTTCTTGGTACTTAACAATGACTTGCTATTACCATTACTGCTACCATAGCTACTTACTATTTCTATAGGTGAAGAAATTAGACTTTCCCTCCTGTGGCAGGACTTTAAAGTCACCCTATATCTGATAATTTCAGTACAGTGCTCTTAAATGCCCGTTTAGAAAACAGTTTGTCTGTTGGTAGTTACAGGAGAATCATATTTAGAACACATCAAATATGTTATACAAGGAAACAAGCAGCAGGCTGACTATGACCTAGCTGGTATAACCAAAACATGGTGGGACCGCTCCCATGACTGGAGTGCTGTGATGGATGGCTACAGGCTCTTTAGAAGGGACAGACGAGGAAGGAAGGGTGGTGGTGTGACCCTTTATATTAAAGATTGTTTTGATGTTGAAGAGCTTGGGGTTGGGAATGATGAAGTTGAGTGGGTAAGGATCAGGAGAAATGCTTGCAGGGGTGATAGCTTGGTGGGGGTCTGTTATCAGGATGAAGAGAAGGATGAGGAATTCTATGAGCAGCTTGCAGAAGTTGCTTAATCACCAGCACTTGCTCTCATGGGAGCCTTCAACTTCCCTGATATGAGTTGGAAATATAATACAGCGCAGAGGAAGCAGTCCAAGAGGTTCCTAGAGTGTATGGAAGATAGCTTCCTTACACAGCTGGTACAAGAGCCTACCAGGAGTTGTGTCCTGCTAGACCTGCTTTTCACTAACAGAAAAGGACTTGTGGGAGGTATGTCTGTTCTTGGGCAGAGCAACCGAGGATATACAGAAGTTGCTATTCTTGGTGACATCAGAAGGGTGACTAGAAAAACTTCTACCATAAACTTTCAGAGGGTGAATTTTGACCTGTTCAGGACACTTGCTACAGGGGTCCCTTGGGAGTCACTCTGGAAGGGTAAAGGGGTCCAGGAAGCTTGGATGCTCCTGAAGACAAAAATTGTAATGGCACAGAACAGGCTGTTCCTGAGTACCATAAGGCAAGCCACAGGGGAAGAAGACCAGTGTGGATGAACTGGGTACTTTTGTCAGAACTCTGAGAAAAAGTCTACATCTCAGAGAGTCTCAGTCACTGGTAGAAAGGACAGACTACTTGGGGGAAATTACAAGGAAGTTGGTAAGGTATGCAGGAAGGAAGTTAGGAAGGCAAAAGCCAGGCTTGAATTCATATTGGCCACTGCAGTAGAAGAGAATAAGAAATCCTTTTGCGAATACATAAACAGTAAGAGAAGAACCAAGGAGAATTTCCATCCCTTACTTGATGCAGTTGGGAACATGACCACTGTGCATAAGGAAGAGGCTGAGGTTCTCAACGCTTCCTTTACATTTGCCTTCAATAGTCACATCAGTTATCCTCAGGGCACTTTATGCCTGACCTGGAAGTCTGGGATCCTACGCAGAATACACGCCTGGTGATTCAGGTGGAGAAAGTGAGAGAGCTCCTCCTCCATCTGGACTGTCATGAGACCATGGGAAAGGACAGGCTCCACCCTCAGGTGCTGAGGGAGCTGGGGGGGGGGATTGCTGAGCTGCTCTCCTCCATCTACCAGTGCTCCTGGTTATCTGGAGAAGTCCCAGAGGATTGGAGGCTTGCTAATGTGATTCCCATCTGTGAGAAGGGCCATAAGGAGGATCTGGGGAACTGCAGGCCTGTCAGCCTGACTCAGTACCAGGGAAAGTAATGGAGAAAATAATCTTGGGTAAGATCACATGGCACATACATGGCATTCAGGGGATCAGGCCCAGCCAGAATGGGCTCATGAAAGGCAGATCGTGCTTGACCAGCGAAATCTTCTATGACCACATGACCAGACTGGTAGATGAGGGAAAGGCTGTTGATGTACTCTACCTAGACTTCAACAAAGCCTTTGACAAGGTCTCTCAAAGTATTCTGGGGAAACTGCCCGCCTATGGCCTGGACAGGTATACCCCTCGTTGGGTAAGGAACTGGCTAGAGGGCCATGTCCAGCAGGTTGTGGTTAATGGAGTTAAGCCCAGCTGGCAACCTGTTACAAGTCGGGTCCCCCAGGGGTCGGTACTGGTGCCCATCTTGTTTAATATCTTCATTATCTTGTTTAATATCTTCATTGATGACCCCTAGATGAGGGGATTGAGTGTACCCTCAGTAAGTTTGCAGATGACACCAAGATGGGAGGTGGTGTTGATCTGCCTGAGGGTAGGGAGGCCCTTCAGAGAGAGCTAGATAAACTGGATCACTGGGCTGAGGCCAATAGGATGAGGTTCAACAAGGCCAAGTGCTCGGTCCTGCACACTGGCCACAGTGAACCCACACAGCGCTATAGTGTTGGAGCTGAGTGTCTGGATGACTGTGAAGAGGAAAGGGACCAGGGGGTGCTGGTTGATGCTCAGCTGAACATGAGCCAGCAGTGTGCCCAGGAGGCCAAGAAGGCCAGTGCCATCCTGGCCTGCATTAGAAATAGCATGGCCAGCAGGAGCAGGGAGGTAATTATCCCCCTGTACTCTACTGTGGTGAGGCTGCACCTCAAATACTGTGTGCAGTTCTGGGCCCTTCGCTACAAGAAAGGCACTAAGGCACTGGAAAGTGCCCAGAAAAGGGCAACAAAACTGGTGAGAGGTCTGTAGGAATGGCTGAGGGAGCTGGGATTGTTCAGCCTGGAGAAGAGTGGGCTCAGGGGAGCCCTCACTGCACTCTACAACTTCCTGAAGGGAGGCTGTGATGAGGAGGGGTTTGGCCTCTTCCAGGCAACAAACAGACCTGAGAAAATGGCCACAAGTTGTGCCAGGGGAGATTTAGATATAAGGAAAAACTTTTTCTCTTGGAGAGTGGTCAGGCACTGGAATGGCTGCCCAGGGAGGTGGTGGAGTCGCTGTCCCTGGCAGTGTTTAAGAGGCATCTGGATGAGGAGCTACGAGATATGGGTTAGTAGCTTAGTGGGTAGTAATGGTGATAGGAGGACAGTTTGAGTAGATGATCTTGTAGGTCCTTTCCGGCCTTCTGATTCTATGTTTCGATATTCAGTGATGTTCTAAGGATATTACTGACTACTAACAAAGTACATGTAAGAAAATATCTGGATCTCATTTCAGGTTAGATAGTGAAGTGTTATTTATCATCTGGATGTAGGGAAACTACATGAATTGGATAACCTTGAATTCTGAGTAGGAAAAATCTAAATGTGATTAGAAATTCTGTTGTATAGTGCCATACATGAAGCAAGACATTGCTAAATAACATAAAATTTTCTACTTGATACTGTATACATAAACCTACAGCAACTGAAATAACACAAAAACTTGACACTATTTACCATCGTGGCTAGCACATGATGACCAATTTGTTTCTGAAGTCTACTGTTAGAGCATCTGCATTCAAACTTGAGACGTGAATGACTGAGAGCTGATAAGAAACACACCACATCCAATTTTAGATGTTTGTAAAAATATTTTATTCTCCAAATTAGATTATCTTTCAAATACTCTTAGTTTTGTGTAAGACATTTTGGGGGGAAAAAAAAAAAAAAGAAAAAAAAAAAGAAAAAGAGGTGCAACACTGGCACTTAGAATCACTTTTTTCTGTTTTGCAATTGAAGTTACCTACATAAATCTTCATCTAAAGAGAAGAATACAGATATTTTCAGTGCTATGGAGTCTCATATCAAATATTTAAGAAATAAACAGTTGCCAGTACCAAGAAAAGTTCTTTTTCTAGTTTCACAAATATGGAACCAATGCACAACTTCTGGAAGCTGAAAAATTTTAAACAGCATTTTTGCAAGAAACAAGGCAAAACAGTAAAACATACTTGACTACTGATAGAACTGAACACAGAACTTACCTGGACGCAACATATTTTTCATACATTTCTTCTCTAGCTTTTTTGGCATCCTCCAACTGAATCTGAAGCCTTTCAAGACGATCTTCTTCATGTGCACAGCGAACACTAAGCTCCATGTTCTGGCGATTAAGATAATCCTTATCTTTTTGCAAGAGGTTGAGGGATTGTTGTATAGTTGCCAGCTATAAATTAAAAATAACACTGTAACATGAACTTAAAGATAAATATTTAACCAACATACATATACATACTTTTTCATTTTAATTCCCTTGTAAATCCATTGAACTGAAAAAAGCTATACTTAAAATTACACTTAAAATAAGGTGATAAGTCCTGTGCTGAAAAAAGACTTCAATAAAATTGATTTTATGAATTTTCATGATTTATTTCTCATCGTTGTTCCCTGAAAAGATGTAAAATGTCCTTTAATGTTCCTGAGTATCTACTGACAGTGCGGAATTAAGTAGCGATAGTAGAGAATAGTACTGATAGTACTAAATCAGAAATTACACATACTGACTTTGAGTCTTGGTGTGAATACACAGCCATACTGGCTACAACACTCTCAAAATTTCTCCTCCCCTTGAATACCTTCTGTGTAAACACAGCTGTATACTCTCCTGGGAAGATTTCTATACACAAATCCAGCTTAAAAAATGGTCTTGTTTTTGCATGGAAGCTGCATTGAGATACAAACCATCCAAAAATTAGACAACTGTAAAAGAAATTGAATAATTTCTTTCTTGAGATTCAGTAAAAACACTCTCACTCCTGAAAAGCTGTTGTGAAGCTACACCTACCTCAGATGAAAATAAAGATTATTTAGTGATGCTGAGAGTTTTGGATGACTCACTAACTCGTAACTAGTTTAAGATGAAAAACTAATTCTAGAGGTTAAGTGAAGAAATCTTCCCTATAAATAATTTAGGTGAAGAAATAGCAATAATGGATACTGAGTAATGGAAGCTTGTACTAGAATAAGCTATCGAAATCATACAGATCAAGGTAGTGGATTTGGGAACACTGCATATGTGCCTCTGAGTTCTTCGAATCAAAAGTGCTCAACAGGGAACCATCACTGAACCACTGTGACTGCAGAATAAATGAGGTGACAAACGACAATCACAAAAAATAGGAAGTTTAATATTTACCTCCTTTGATAAATCATTTCTTTCTTTAGTCTGTGCTTTATGTGACATCTCCAATATTTCATATTTCCTTCTGAGTTCTGACAATTCATGTTCAAATACATCTCGTTCACTGTGAAAATAAGGTAAAACGTGTAAGATGTAATGAATAAGAATCATCTTTGTTCTTAATTTCTCCAGCTTCTTTCAGTTCACGACATTGAATTCCACCATTAATTATAATCTTTCTTAGTTACTAGCTCTTGTGATTGAATCATGTTATAGGAAAGAATTTTCTTAAGTATTTAAACAATAATCCTGCATTATAGTACAGTAATTCTGAATTTCTGTTCTAAGTTATTTCATTCGCTTCTGATTATTCTTCTCTAGTGTAACTTTGGGCTATTCAGTTTTCCAATTAGCAATGAGTTTTAGGCACTCTTGCCCAACCTTTTAGTTTTGTCAGGTTTTTAATGCTATTTCCTATGACACTCTCTTGAATCTTTTGTAGACATTGAATTTGCATGGAGACATTAGTCTGATTAGACCTTAGTCTTCATCCTACTCAGACGCCTTCCTAATCAGACAGAAAGCAAAGTAGAATTGTTTTCATCTTCTCTCCCCTGTACACTGTCACTTGATGCCAGTGGGAGTTGTACTGTTCTTCTCATGTGAAGAATTCACATAACACACTTGCAAAGTTTATGCTGGTGTCCTCAATAACACTGATTTCCATATGTACAGAGAGGCAGCCCTTCATCACTGCTGTATCTAATCCTGTCAGAACAGTGGAATGAATGAGCCTGTATAAGCCTGCAGTTTGGAAAATAATCTAACTACCTTTATACTGCATTGCATAGTTTTAAAACTGAGATAACTTTTAGTACTCAAGAACCAGAAGATTTAACACAGAATTTTTAAAGGCAGAAATGAATCTGGAAGTGATTAACTCCTGTAATGCTCCCAAATATCCTGATGCAGGCATGCCAGTAATGCTCTACCCCTCCCCTTCATCTGTGCCTACCTAGATGAATACAGCCTACTCTCAAATATAGTTCTGGCACGTTCATTCATGCCTTTTTCAACTCAAGACTTATTTTAAATGTACGCTGTTAAACACTGGGTCCTTTCACAAGAAAGTTATTACAATTCACTTAATAAGATGCAGTTGCACACAGGAAGCAAACCATAGCATCAATCCATCCTATTTGCAACAAGCTTCCAGGTAGATTCCAAAGTTGTTTTAGTATATATGGCTGTGAACAGTTATCCAGAAGACAGGCTCTCTTTCAGATGGGTTAGTGGCACAGTCATTTGTTTCAGTAACAGTATTTGACCGCATTCAACATGAACAAGGAACTGAGTGAAAAAACAATGAAGAGTATTTTCTATTCATAAATCTCATTTTGAATTCTTCTCCCAACAAATCTACCAAACGTAGTTATAAGTACTCTGAAAAAGCCATCCGGGAGCTGGACTGTGAAATACATGTCTATGAGTATATTTAGAAAAGTCCATTTTCACTCTTTTGTTTATGATATGGGCAGTCAAAGCATAGGCAAGAACTCTTTTTTTTTTTTTTTTTTTTTTTAATGGAGAGAGACACTTGATCTTTCTGCAGTTAAACCAAAGGTTATCATAAGATTCTCTAGCAAGTAGAATTTTAGAATCTGACTTCTTATAAAAATCCTTTCAGATTTATGGTTGTTAAACATGTTAACATTTAAGTTCTCAAGCGTGAATTCCCAAGGTCCTACTCTCTCTTTACTGTGCGGTCACACTGCAGTTCAGCACGGGGACTTCTGTTAAATTATAGCTTTTAAACTCTGAAAAAAATGTATTTGTTTTAAAATGTTTAATATCAACAGCTCCCACATCTTCAGATATAATGCAACTGGTAGGCTCTTATGAAATACAGTAAATTAAGAATATAAACTTTTAGAAAGTTAATTTGATGCATCAGATTTTGAAGTGTTTTTCATTTTATTCTACAAAAGACAACTGAGCCATTAGTTGGTAGGAGTAAAGAAACGAGGTGCACATGAGTAAAAAAAAAAGAACAAAAACAAAAAGAAATGGAACTTCAATCCTGACTGCCAAAACTAGAGAGCTATCTACTAATATCTATATGTTAGTAAAAAACTTTAAGTATAGAGATACCTACCATTTTACTTTATCATAGTTCTCTTGTCTGTAATCACCTTGTTGAATCATCTGCTTGGTATCAGCCAGTTCCAGTGTTAAGCGCTGACATTTAACCTCAAGTTCTGACCGACTTCGCCTCTCATTTTCATAGCTCTAGAAGGTAAGACATTTCAAAATGACCTCAGCCACATTGATAATTACTTAAAACGTTCATGGACTAAAGGCTGAAAAGTCCACTTACGAATGTTGAGATGGTAGTATTTCAGTTTCTCTTAAGTATTTGGACATCTAGCAGATAGTTGATTAATGTACCTATTTTTTCCTAAGGCTTTTGTCCACTAGTCCACCTCTGTAGTGCACCAGTAGCCCTCATAAACAGTACAGGTTTGTACACTATGTGCTGCTATGGGACAGAAGCCATACTATTTTTACAATATTTCAAAGCCAGTATGCTTGTGAAGATACTTGCTGGTCTATTTGAAAAAGAAGAAAGACATTTTATGATTCGGAAAGTTTCAGGAAAAAATAATTAATCAGCCAGTTATTCCCAAATTTAATCTGGTCGTTGAAATTTCTGTATCAATCATAGATATGGTGGAAGAAAAAAAAGAAAAAAAAAGGAAAAACACACGTGTTTATTGACAGGTATTCCACTCCCACAGTAATTTATTTTCCCCTACTAACTCTGTAGCTATCTTAAGACACTGTTATGGGAACCAGAAAATCAGATCCAAGCAAGAGAACACAGAAAAAAAAAAATCTTAGCGTTTAAAACACTGACTATCACTTATGAAAATTCCATAACTATTGTACTTTTCCCTTCAACTCCTAGAGAAATAGCAAACTACTGTATCTTAATCCAAACCCAGATTTCATTTCAAAGTTGTTTTTTTTTTTTTGTTTTTTGTTTTTTTTTTTTTACAATTTATAATTTAGTAATTCATAGCACAGCATTTAAGAAAAGCAAGTCAAACTAAGTAATTTCTTCATGCACACACATACACACACACAACACAAAAAAAAAACAAAAACCAAAGCTACCAACCAAAACCAACATTCATTCACCTACACTAGAGAAAACTGATGGTCAAGAATTGCTTGTTAAAAATGTGATACTATCCCTAAAGCAACTAGATGTTTTTCCTTAATAAACCAATCTCGTCATTCTTTAGAACTAACACCTTGCATCACCGTCTCCTAAACAGTGGACAGCATCTGGCATGCTTTTATATTCCAATATATACAACAACCCTGTATTTCACTGCAGGTATTTTCACTCTTGCTGTCTCTATTAAGATCATTTCTGGGAGGAAAAGAAGTAAAATTACTTGTCCTATACTGTCCTATGCTGCTCTTAACATAAGACAAAAAGAAGTTAAAAGAAAGTAGATTATATCATTTCCAAAGTTTAAAGAAATCAGGTTTTATGTTAAATAATATCTGAATATTACATAAGATTAAACCAAAATATACTTGCTTTCACACTATTTGCAGAGTTCTCCATTGTGTTTCTAGACTGTGGGAGAAATTGCTTTGATAGAATCATAGAATGGCCTAGGTTGGAAGGGACATCAAGAATCATCAAGCTCCAACCCCCCTGCCACACACAGGGCTACCAACCTCCACATTTAATACTAGACCAAGCTGCCCAGGGCCCCATCCATCCATCCATCCAGGGATGGGGCATCCGTAACCTCTCTGGGCTGCCTGTTACAGCACCTCACCACTCTCTTGGTATAGAACTTCCCACTGATATCCAACCTAAATTTTCCCTCCTTCAACTTAAAACCCTTTCCCCTACTCCTGCCATCTCTACCCTTGTTAAGAGTTGATTCCCCTCCTGTTTGTAGACTCCCTTTATGTACTGGAAGGCTGCAATAAAGTCACTCCATAGCCTTCTTGTCATGGCTTTATGATTTTTGGTTATTGGTATTCCACATCATAACATCATACTGAGATTTAAAGAGTTAATGCTCTGGTTCTGAGCACCTGTCTGGAAGAAAAAAACAACTACACACCCCAGTTCACTGCCTTCAGAGAGGGGATGTAAGCTTTTGTAGATTACTTGACCTGCCCTTTATCAGCTCTCCTCCCTGCTGCTTATCCCAACTGCAGGCATCGCCTCAGCATTAGTGTAAGGCCTTCAGCATTCAGATACTCTCCCATTGTATTTGTTTTATTAGCTCCAATTCTATTTCATTATGTTGTATTATAGTGTGTATCTTTCATTCTGATATTTTATTTAGTAAATTAATTTGTTTCTCCTCAGAGTGTTGCTGCTGCTTATTTTTGGGGCCCCTCTCTCTACCCTTTTTCCCTTTTCCCCTTTCCCGGAGGTGTGGATCTCTTGATCCCTGCGCCCCGCTACACATAGAACCGGGCCAAATCAGCCTGTAGACCATAGACATTCTTGGTGGAAAATGTGGGGAGAGGATGCTCTTCAGCTTTTAGAACAAATCTCTCTCTGCTCTTGGAGAGCTCTGTTAGGAAAGTTTCTCTCATTCGCATGTGCTCACTGAAGACTTGACCTTGAAAGTGCAGGTGGACTGCCAATATTTAGGGAAATCTGTAAACTTTGAACACTGCTAACTGCCTTCTGTTAAGAGGAGAAAAAAAATAAATAATAAAAATAATTTAAAAAAAAAATCTGCTTTCTCTTTTAAACCTCTTTGCAGAGGGAGCTGCTAATCTTACTGTCAGCAGTTTATGGGCTGGTTTGGCTTGGTTCCATGACTAATGGGGCAGAGGGACTTCACAAAATCCACACCTCTGGAGAAGGGAAATAGGGGACCCCAAAATAATTAGAAAAAACAGTGGCAACCAACTGAGGAGAAACAAACTAATTTACTAAATATGGTATCGGAATGCAAGATAATTAAAACTGAAGATAATAAAGCAGATATAGTAAGAAGTATCTGAAAGTTGTAGGCCTTACAGTAATTGCGCAGTCAGGACGGGCAGCAGCGAAGGAGAAGAGCAGCAAAGAGTAAAGCCAAAGGAAAGCGAGAGAATGTCAGCTGACCTGCCACTGCCTTATATGCGTTCCCCCTGTGCAGGAATGATATCAGCACAACAAACAGTCTTCTGGGGAACATAGTTTCTTCTCTTTGCTGTGTGGAACTGGACCATTAACACTTCAATTCCCAGTATACTACATGATGTGATGATGTAGAATACTGATGATCATAAAACCATAAAAACAATGACACTTAAAGAACTTGAGATTTTAAAGCAGGCTCACATTCTCTCCTTTGAAACCTCTATGCATTTTTTGAATGTTCATCTGAACACGTTGTTCATCTCCCTGAATTCACTACTCATCATTTCACTCAGGATTTGTATTCATCGTATTTTGAAGAAGCCTTCCCAAAACCCAGAGAATACTGAGTGGCAGGGAGTGTGGAGAGGCTTAGGAGAGACTTGAGAGAGATGGACATCCTCGGTGTCATGGAACTTTACTCCTGAACACCTGAAAGACCCCGAGAGCCTAAACACTTAATTAAGACAGAAATGTTGTGCCTCAGGCAGATCTAAGGAGGCACAAATGATTTAGGGCCTGGCTAATGCTGATCAGGCCTTATTTAATACTATCCCAGAAAGGGAGAGAGTTTCTGAAATCGAGTCACCTTGCTGAAAGAGTGTCTCAGAGCTGAAAGGGAGAGTCTCAGGGAAAGAGTACAAAATGGGCGAGAGAGTCTTAAGCTGAAAAGGATAGCTTCCAGGATAGACTGAGAGAAAGTAGCTCTGGGCTGAACAAGGAAGTAACCTAGTCAAGAGAAAAGACTTCCAATAAAGGCAAGACATTTTCCAATCTGAGCAGGACTCCCTCCAATCTGACAGAGATGCCATCCAAATCGAAAGAGACTCCCTGCAATCCAAACTCAACAGTCTCCAATCTCAATGGACCATCCTCCAGTTTGAATGGGAAGCCTTTCAAAGCAAGAGAGATGCCCTCTGAGCCGAGAGAGACTTCCTTTAATCCAAACTTGACAACCTTCAATTTCAACAAGACACCCTCCAGTCCAACTGAGACACCCTCTGGTCCAAGAAGGACATCCTCAAGTTTGAATGGGAGATAATCCAAACTGAGCGAGACGCCTTCCAGCACAACAAGCTCAGTCTCCAAACTGAACTAAACAACATTCAGGCTCATCAAGTCATGCTCAAATCTGAACTAAATACCCACATAATCAAATGAGACAGACTCCGAGTTGAGCTGGAGAGTGAGAGCATCAGAACTGATCACCCTGATCAACCACAGGAGACACCAGAATTGATGTCAGTTGCCCCTGTAAGAGGACGGAAAATGAAATTAATCTTGACTCACTTAAAACAGAAGAAAGAGAAGAAAGTAGAGGAAGCAGACACTGTAAGAGGAAAGGAGCAAAGAGGTCTAGAGGAGTGGCTACAAGATGCAGGGGAGCCACCCCTGAGTCCAGGAGAGGGGCCCTCAAGAAGATCGTGGTCACCAACCCAGGAGGGCAACAAAAAATCCACTAAGAGTAGGAGGTAAACAAGGCATCACAGAATCAGAAACACCGAATGACCCGGGTTGGAAGGGACCTCAAGGATCATGAAGTTCCAACCCCACTGCCTGGCAAGGCCACCAAACTTCCACGTTTACTAGATCAGGTTGCCCATGGCCCCATCCAGCGTAGCTTTGGACACCTCCAGGGATGGGGCATCCACAACCTCCCTGGGCAGCCCGTACCAGGACCTCATCACTCTCATAGTAAAGAGCTTCCCCCTGACATCCAACCTAAATCTTCCCTCTTTCAACTTAAAACCATTTCCCCTTGTCCTTCTATTATCAGCCCTTTTCAAAGAGTTTACTCCCCTCCTGCTAATAGGTTCCCTTCAGGTACTGCAATGTACAGGCTACAATGAGATCACTCTGCCGCCTTCTTTTCTCCAGGCTGAACAAGCCCAGCTCCCTCAGCCTGTCTTCATAGGGGAGGTGCTCCAGTACCCTAATCATCTTTGTGGCCCTCCTCTGGACCCTTTCCAACAGGTCCACGTCTTTCTTGTACTGAGGGCTCCATACCTGGATACAGTACTCCAGATGGGGCCTCACAAGAGCAGAGCAGAGAGGGACAATCACCTCCCTGACCCTGCTGGCCACCCCTCTTCTGATGAAGCCCAGGATACCATTTGCTTTCCAAGCTGCAAAAACACACTGCTGGCTCATGTTCAGTTCTGCATCCACCAGGACCCCCAGGTCCTTCCCTGCAGATCTACTCTCAAGTTCTTCTGCAAGTCTGTGTACATATATGGGGTTACTCTGACACAAGTGCAAAACCTTGCCCTTTGTTGTGTTGAACTCACAAAGCTCACACGCACCCACATTTTGAGTTTGTTGAGGTCCGTCTGGATGTCTTCACTTCCTTCTAACATGTCTACCGCACCACTCAGTTTGGTGTCATCAGCAGACTTGCAGAGGGTGCACTTGAGCCCATCATTGATGTCACTGATGGAGATGTTGAAGAGCATAAAGAGCTGAAGAGCATAAGAGCACTTTTTCTCTGGATCAGAGCTCATGAGTATCTGCTCTTCTTTGAAATGCTCTCAGGTGAATAGGGTCACAGGGATAACCACATTAGAGACTAGAAAAAAGCCCTTTAGTCCTTAAGAGGAATGACTAGCAGTCTATAATAGCCACAGCTGTACATCAAAGAAAGTCAAAAAACACTGAACTGAAAAGACAATTTTCATAAATACATATGTTTTCTTGAGACTTGAAAATGTTAATCTACTGCCCTAAGCTAATAGTTTTTGGTAGAATATACATAAGTATAACTAATAATTAAGAGAAGGAGACATACATGCCACCTAGAACTGAAGCCTTATCTGCCTTTTCCGGAGAAGTTAGAGGCCAGTTAATTAAAGCACTGCAGGAAAGAATGGGGAAGGTTTTGGGGAAGGCTTCCAGTGTGCTGCCTTTAATTACAGATGTGAAACTTCAGATGAAATCTTAGGAAACAGTCTTTCTGGGGTGGCAAGAGGAGCCTCAATTTTACAGCACAGACACATCTAGTGCCAATTGACCCTTTGAATGCAATAGAGTAGTACATTCTTTGAGGGCTATAGAAACATTCTTCCTCCAGCTGGGAAACATTATCACCATAAAATTATTAGCTTTGTCTAGTAAAACCTGACAGCTAGTAATCTTGATTCAGAGACAAGGTCTTAGAAGAGGTCTTTGTCCTACATGCATCCAGATTTGTCTTTCAGCTAATCAAAACTTTTAGATAACAGTCAAACCATAAATTTGATTCCAAATCCTGAAGGCAGCGCTACAGAAAAAAAATAATAATAAATTTAATGATAGCTACAAAAAGGGAGCCCTGATAAAGCTGTATGAAGATTGAATTACAGAAAAACATTGTCAAGATACATAGCCAAGATGAAGAAAGCAATACTTCACCTTGTAGAGCTAAAAAGAAAAGCAGGATTTCCTTCTTAGACTCTTTGAGCCTTGAGAGAGTGAGCCAGTAGCAAACTGCATCTGAGTGAAGGTTCTAAGCACTCTGGAAACACAGGACTGAAAATAGTACACATAGCAACAGCCACACCAGGAGCAGGTTCTGTTTCTGGGAAGCTCCTGGCAATACTGCTCTATAGATGGACATTTTTTTTTAATCTGTACCTCCAAAGGTGGTAGTGAGGCTATAAGTACTGAGTACCTGAAAAGGAGGACTGAAAAAGATCACACCATACATCTGGTAACAGATCCATCAGCACTGAAATACCAGAAGATCACCTCTACAAGTTCCACTGCCTCCTTCCTAGGACTGATGATGAATCTGGAATCAGAGGATCTGTGTAACATACGGCCATCTACAGTAGTAAGACTGCAGGATTACTTCTATAGCTCACTTTAAAAACAAAAAGAAGCAAAGATCTTTTGACACTAGCTGTGTGTATCACATTATGTTCTAGCGTTCAAGTGCACTTTTCACACACTGTTCTTCAGCTACCAGTTGTCAGAAGCAGCTTCCCACCCTACTGTGTCTGCCCTACAGATTCAGCAGGCTTTTATTAAGTGCTAACTCAGAGCAGTAACAGGCAATCAACAAGAGAAATTTGTAACAAAGCTGTGGAGTTTCAGTGGTCTTACTGCTCTGCATACCAAGAATTAAATTATTGCTAACAGAGGCTGTACGCACTTAAAACCTTCTGCTCCTTCTGAACAGAGTATGTTTTTGTATACCTAAGGGATATAAGTGCAGGTGAAAAATACATGAAGGGTGATTTTTATATACTGAAGTCAGAAATAAAAGTTGTTCTATTACAAATGATTTTATGAATCGCCTAGAGAGAAAGAACATATGGATTTAACAAGTCTTAGAAAATTAGTTCTTTTATGAAGCTACAATGACAATTCCATTTTTACAGAAGCAAACGATAGCTGGTACAGCTGGTTTCTGCACACTGCTGACTGAGAAATTACAACACCAGGCAACTACTGAGTTTCCCAGTACTCACTTCTGTATAAGGCTAGATATGTTATGCCAAGTAAGCTCATTTTCTATGAACAACAGCAACCCCCCAAAACATCGCAGCAAGTATAGAAAAGGTTTAGTGGATTTAAAGACCTGATTTTATGAAAAAAAAATAATAATAATAATTCAGCCACAGCAGGTCTGCAAGTATTTTTCAGAGAACTAGCCTGCTTTGCTTTCAAACTAAGACGCAATATGAAGGATCATGAGAAGAGGAAAAAAATCATTCTACATGTCTTTCTTGTCTCACACTGCATTACCAAAGACTCAAACAACAGCTTACATCCTTGATAATTAAAGCACTCCAGCCATACTGTCACAACACAACATATCTAATGTTAGGCAATAATTGTCTCATTTGATAAATTTGTTTCATATTTTCAGAGTTGGCACAACACATTTTACAACTGTGGACTGTGCTTTAGACTTCCTGAATTCTTTTCTGGCTAGATAGACTTCTCTGAGTCTACAAACAAGTCTCTCATGTTTCTCATGCCTTTATTTCTGGGTGAATATCTACAAGTACAAAATGTATCGAGATCTATTGTTAGCTATAAATAACCAGAAAAGCCAGCAAGCTCCTCTTCTCCCAGGACAGCAGTTACTAGAAAGATCTGAAATACACATATTTTAGTTCCTTTCTATGTTTCTATAAAGAGGGGGAAAAAAATAAGACATAAGTAAGTAGGAAGAACCATGATCATTTAAAATACTGAGGGGAAAAGAGGTACACATTATAGGAAGTGTGACAAAAAACTGTCAACTTCAGTGATCACTATATTTCAAAAATCTGTATTTGCAGTTTTTTAAAAGAAATTTTAGAACACTCCACTGCTAACCTACATAGAGAAACAAAATATAGCTGTCAGAATAAACTTAAGGTATAAGAAATCTGGGAAAAGAAACCAGAGGAAAGATTCAAAGTGTGTTTTTCAGTCACAGGCAAGCAACTATATTTGACCAGTTGGAAAAAAGAATTCTTTACTACATAAAGATAGAAAAAGAAGGGTAAGTAACACTTGGAATGAAACAGCACTTTATTTTCTGTTGACAAGTCTCCTTGTATTAACACTTGACCTTACCAAAGGAGCTCAAATGACAAGGCTACCGAACAGTACATTTATTTGTATGCTGCAAGAGATGTTTATGTAAATTAGGTTTAGTTCACTAAGAATGAGATTCTGAAGCAGCCTCACATTTTGATGCTCCTCTCACCTTATGATCTGAAACAACCTGAGATACCTTCTTACAGCAGTGCTCATCCTTAGGTCGAAGCAAAATACTCGTATGTCCACAAATACACAGCATGAGGCCACGTTTCACTACATATCTGAAATATGTCACCTCTATGCATAAGGAACAGAGAGGATACTTGGCTGTTTTTTTTGTGTTTGTTTTTTTTGTTTTTCCTTTAAACAATAACAAAGCCAAACTCTACAAAATTCTTCAAAATGTATCAAGCTGTCTTATCTGAAACCTTGGAAATGAGGTTTCAGAAAAATGGAAATGAGTCCTAAAGACTCATTATTATTCACAGCTGTAGGCTTTTTCCCTTGTGACATTTCAACAACCTGATCTCTTTCCTTACCTTTTCTTCTTTAAAGACAGTATTCATTCTCATTAATTATTTTCCAATTTAAGCATGATTAAGCAAACAGCATACAAGCATTTGAATAAAACCACTTCAACCTAACACAGGTAACATTCTAGTGCCTTCTCAACAGTGTCAGCAAACTTTAACACTTGAAAAATAAAGCCATGGGAAAGGTGGATAGCTCCATCATGTGGTAGATAATAACAGAGAAATGTCTATATTAAAGGAAGGTCTGAACCAAGAAATTTATCAACTACTACACTGTTAAATCACTGCAACAAAAACTTACATGAATGCCAGTTAAATATCAGAAGCCTGAAATTTTCCTATAGAATTTAGCAAGTCAGAGCACATTAAAGGTACACTGAATGAAAACGCTCATGCAATTCCCAGGTAACATCATTAATCTGATCTCAGACATAATCAGAGCTGAACACAAAATAATGCATATAAATGCAACGATTTTGACATATAATTTATGTTTACAGTTTCTTAATTGAGACAATTAGAGCACACAGACCTCTGTAAGAGACTTCAGCTGGGATCTGTATTCGCTTACTTCTTCTGTTAATGTCTCCTTTTTCATCTGTAGATCACCCAGCTCCTTTCTTAAGGGGTGGACCACTTCATAGAATCGAATCTAAAAGAACAAGATACATATTCAAAACAAAGACTGGCAAAATACATATTTCTTTTTAACTAAGGCAGCTCTCAGTAAGGCTGTCTGATTAAAAGCAACAGGTCATGGGTGACCTCATCGTCCCACACCCCGCTTGCGCCAACTCTAGAGCCTACTTGACTAGCAGTATACCAACTTAAGTTCTAACCTCCCTGAACCAATCCATGTTTTTGTGGGGTGTGAAGCAAAGAAGAGAGATTAATTGTGCTTTCTGACAGCTCACTGTGCTATGTCCGCTCCCTCTACAACAAAGAAAAATAAAGAGCAAGCGTAGAAGTGGGCACAGCAAGCATCTAAGAAAAAAATACGTGAGCACCCCACACACACTTTCAACAGTAATAGACTGCTCTATGGGTTCAGCTGCATTACGAAACTATGCTACTAGTATGTTTGGGTTTTGTGACATGCATTCTAATTGAGTCAAATGGAAAGCTTTGGTTTCAGCTCCTGTGGAACTACATCTTACCTAAACAAAAGTTCTAAAAGGATTTTCTAAAAACCTGTCCCACATATTCCTTCCTTCACCCGCCGCACTCCAGTCATAGATAGCCTCATATTAAAAAGAAAATCTCACATCTAAAAAACTTTCCCAAAATGCTTTTACTGAACAAAAACAATAGAAAACAGAAATAAAAAACACAGTTAGTAGAAAAAAACCAAAGGATAAAACAATGAACAGGGACATTACACCCTCCCTCCCAGTGTAACCACCACGCTAACTCACTACTTTATTTTTTCTGGGGGGGAGTAGAACATCAAGCATTATTTTCATGCAAAAATTACTGCACTGCTCTTCCCCTCCATCCCTTGACATTTTATTTTACATACAACTAAAGGAGAAAAACAGGTGAAGACACTTAGATAAAGGAAGTGCTCCAGAGCAAGCAAATGCTTCCATGCAGGAGGGCAGGTCTCTGTTGTGCAGCAAATAGGAGACAACGAGAAGCATCAAAGGTATTCTCAATTTGACACACCTAAGTTTACTTACATTTTTACTTTCGCTCATATTATACGTAATAGGTTTTTAAAATTACAATTTGACTTAAAAAATGATATTGTAACCATATGTTCTGTAAATTCCAAATGGTAACTACAAATTTTGCTTTCATTTACTAGTGAACTAACTAAAGTTATTTTACCATTATACCATTGCCTTATTTTACTGTTTCATTACTGTTTTATTTTTGCAGTAATCTAGCCCTATGGTGTCTAAAGAGCTTTTCTCGTGTAAAAGTGAAATCACATTGTGTTTACATTAAACTGAACAGTGAAGTTAGTTGTATGTGTTCTTTCTAACTTCTGACCTACTACAGGCTTAAAGCACTTCCTTATAGAACACTTTAGAAATCCGCACGCAATGCTGTCCTTTAAGTCTTAGCTACAGCTTCCACTGACTACAGCTTTCACCTGCTTGGATTATTTCAGAATTAGCCTGATGACAACTGAAGTTGAGAACTGAATTTCAGTCAAATCCTTTCCCCTCCCAAACTGTTCTTCTTGAAAAGCAAGCTTTGTTGTCACCAACTAGTAACCATTCAAAGTAAAATCATAAAATCGCAGGTTGGAAAAGACCTGAAAGATCAATGAGTCCAACCACAACCTAACCATATACCCTAACCCTAACAACCCTCCCCTAAATCATGTCCCCGAGCACCACATCAAAACAGTTTTTAAACCCATCCAGGGATGGTGACTCAACCACCTCCCTGGGGAGAGTATTCCAGTGCTAAACAACCCTTTCTGTAAAAAAGTGTTTCCTGATATCCAACCTAAACTTACCCTGGTGCCACTTGAGGCCATTTCCCCTCGTCTTGTCACCTGTCACCAGTGAGAAGAGACCAGTCCTGCTCTCACTCTAAGCACCTTTCACGTATTGGAAGAGAGAAACAAGAACTCCCCTTAGCCTCTTTTTCCCAGACTAAACAGCCCCAGTTCCTTCAGTCTCTCCTCATAGGGCATATTCTCCAAGCCCTTCACAAGACTCGTTGCCCTTCTTTGGACCTGCTCCAGCACCTCAATGTCTAGTTAGGCCACAAATAGCAGGGTGCAAAAGAAGTGTGAATAAGTTTCTGCTAAATGATGTTATCTGAAAACAGATGCTTCATTTAAGGGCATTCTTAAAGAGAGCATGTGAGCTGCAGAGACAAAAATTAAGCAAATGAAAGACACTGAGGAAAAAATATATATATATATTTTTTTTAAACAACTTTTTTCCCCTTCAGGATCCCGAAGAAAAAAAAAAATAGCATTTACGATCTTTCTAGCTCATTCTGAACAACTTATTAAACTGAAGAACTGAGACGTACCCACAGACTTGTTTAAACAAACAATAAGGCAGCCAAATTTATTTCTACAGGTGTGTGCATCTTATGCACACAGTTTTACTGAGCATGTTTTATAGTTCAGCTGCCAAAGAAAACATCAGTTCAGCAGCCTGAAGTACTTTTCAAGTTTTTCATATATTGTTTCTTAAAAATCACTCCTGTAAGTGACAAAAAAAGTACATTTTTACATACAATCTCACTTTTTACATCCACATAAAGTTTTTAGAAGTTCTAAACAAAGAAACAACACTTTTTAAGAGAAAGATGCTTAAAACAACATTTCCACTTTGTCATCATCACTCAGGATAAACATTGCGCAGTCATTTCTTTAACGCGGCATTATTGCACCCCTTTGTGGAAGAAAAGAGAAATACACATCACATTCGTTTTAATTCTAGTGAAAAAAATCAAAATATGATCTATACATTAAAAAAATATATATCTATACTCCTGCAGTTTGCCCAGTGTACTTGATTTCAAGTGAAGTACAGATATTATGTATAAATTTGTTTATATTACATATAAATTTGTTTTTAATGCTGGTAAATAGAGAAATCTTAAAAAAGGGTTTTCAAGTCTGGAACTTACTCAGATTTTCTGTAAGCAGAACTCCTTTTTGCCAAGAGAGGTTTGCCTTATATAAATTAACTGCTATTTGTCTGCACATAGATCTGCACCCAAAATTGTATCTGCCTGCTGGTACATAGATGATCTTAAAGGTCTTTTCCAAACTTGGTGACTCCATGATTTATGAGCACATCATTCCTCCTTAGGTAAGTAAAGATGAAAACATCTGAAAAATTACACCTTCCCCTCAGCATCCTCTCCTAAATTTTATAGGTCAAACAGATGCATAGACAGGACATGTAAAACAGCTTTGTAGCCTCCCAGTATCTGGATCTGCTAAATAACTCCAAGTAAGCTTGGTGATCAGTGGCACACCCAAGTTCACACTTGATTCCATTAAGAAAAATTGGGAGAAGCAGCAGAAAGCAGCACCTTACCACAGTGTATCTTCAGCATGTTTCCTTTTGGGGAGAGGATTGGGAGCAGTATTGGGAGGGGATGAAAACCAGGAGTTCTTTGTAAGAACAAATTGGCACTTGTATAAGGAGGAAACAGGCTTCAGTGGAACTGTGTTTGGTCACAGACAAAGCAGCTGGGTGAATGTCAGAGGCAAAGAAAGGTAGACTGGGATAGAAAGGTGTTAGTGACCACTGTCATTTCAAGTATCTGAGAACCCTTTTCTACTCACTAATACAATCTAAGCACATTAATTGTACTGCGACAGCTTCGCTTACAGCAAGGTTATCAACTCCTAGAGTCTGTCCTGCCCAGCTGCACAGGCTTTCAAACTACCTGTCAGCCAGCTCCTTAAGTACTGGAGCTTTCTGCACACTGACTTCAAGCAAGCTGACCCAGAAATGAGTTTGTGTTTAAAATCTCCTTTGTTGACCGTGGCAGCACAGAACTCAACAACAACAAACTACTTTCAAGTAATTATATTGAGGGCTAGAGATGAAATAGATAGGGGCTAGTAACCTAGAGGGCCTCAACCTCATCATTTTCATTTTATCACTTGGAGCCTTAAGGTTTTCCTAGCACTTTCAAAAGTATAAATTTTGGAACTTCTGAAAAAGATGATCCCCACATCTCCCTTCTGCTCACAGTGATAGGTTTTACTTCACTGTTCATACCCATTACCATGGCTTCCATGTAACAAGGGGGCTCACTCACACAATATTTATACATCAACCAATAAACTAAGCTTCTTAAAATTATCATAATTAAAGCTTCCTTAATAACTACCTCTATAGATAAGTACAATGCTAACATGAATCAAGGTTTACATGCCTAAACCCCTTGCATTCTCAGAAGCGAGCCAGGATGCTCCGGATATGCCAAAAATGTATGAAAGCACTGCAATTTTATTGCAAACCAAGAACCACGACTCACTCTGTACCTACTCACGAGTCAGAATTAACAAACATTTTAAAAATCAAGAAATCAATAATGAAAGTATAATTTAAGCTGCAGTTTTACTACTGGAAAGGGCCAGTTGGAAAGCAAAACAAAAAAAGCAAAAGATGTTTTAAGAAGAGCCTGTTCTGGCAAGCTGAGTTTCAAATTCCAGCCTTCAGCCTGCTGTATTCCAGATCATCAGTGTGTCATTTCCCACCATTTAACTGAAACACCTTATTTGTTTCACCTTCATAAAAATCAATCAGCAATTCTACTTAAGATGTCATTAAAAGGTTCTCTTCTTTACTGGAATTCAACTAGAATGGATGGATCCAGAAGCATGTCTGCACAGAAGTCTCTCCTTTCGAGTTGGGGAAGAATAAGAACAGACACGTAGGCTGGCTTCTGCTATATGTACATCCTAGATTTTAAATAGAAGAAATTTACAAGCCTGAAGTGGGTGGAACCTGACCTACAGTCCTATTTCCATTTAACTGCTCACTGCTCCCAGCTGAAGCAGGACAGAGGGAGAACAGGAAAACCAAAAGCAAGAGAACTCAGAGGTCAAGTTTTCTGAACAGATCAATTGAAGGTGGAGGGAGGGGAATTTAAAAGGAAAAAAAAGCAATGCTGAGACAGTCATTCGTCATGTCCCAGAAGCAGACACATATTCAGCCAGTCTGAGTGACAGCCATCTTGGAAGCCACTACCCCCCACTTTCCTCCTCTCTGTCCAGTTTGTATTGCCGAGCATGAACACTACATATATCCCTTTAACCAATACAGGTCAGCTCTCCCTGTTGCATCCCCTCTCAATTTCATGCCAAACCCTGGCCTTTTTAGAGCCAAAGCAGGGAAAAGATAAAGCCTCAGTGATGTGCAATTTCCAGCAACAGCCAAATCCCTGGTGTGTTTCATCACTGTTTAGCCACAAAACCAAAACACAGAAGGATATAAGGCTGTCATTAAGTTAATTCCAACCCAAAACGACCCTCTATGCAGCTATATTTTAAGCCAGTGCAGGACACAGTACTCACAGAAACATATTCTGGGATAGAAAGTTGATCTTCAGACAGAGATTTCAGCTTCTCATAGCCATCCTCAGTTAATTCCAAATCACGCAAACTACGACGGATATCTCCAGCCCTCTCCCTCAATTGATGATTTGTTTCCTCCAGTTGCTTTTGTCTCAATAAAATAGTTTCCATTTCTTGTTTCATGAGTGCTTGATGTTTTCTTTGAGATTGATTTGAAAATGGAACATACGAAGTAGTGAGTACCACAAGTGACAAACATTTACAATACCTTAGCAAGGGAGTAAGTTACGGTCATGTCATAGAGAGAAAAATTTAAAGCGAGATTAAATACACTGTATATATATATGTGTGTGTGAGTATACACACACACACATAAAACCAGCAGCTTCATAGCTCGATACATTGTTCAGCAAATTACACTGATAACAGCCCAAAGCCACTGACACCAGCAATCTGATTCTGAGAAGTGACAATCTCAGTATGCAATGAATTTAATTCCTGTTGGTCCTCATTTGCCAATTAAAAAAGTTAAAAACATGTGAAAATAGTATTTACTTCCACACAAAATCCAAGGAGCTGGTCCAAATAAAGCCATATTAACTTCAATGTGCATCTTGCTGACCTTCAGAATACACACAATATTTCACACACAACCCTTCATTCTCCACCCATGTAACATCCAAAGTTGGGGTCCTTCAAAAAATTTAAACAAGAAACTTTAAAAGCAATAGAAAATAACTGTTAGCATTACAAGACTTTTTTTTTTTTTTTTTTTTTTTTTTTACCCCATAAGAAAACCGCTCATCAGACAAGCAATCACAGAAGGGCAGTTTCTGTATATAGTCTACAGTTCTGTTAAATAGGGCTATGAGGTAATAGACAGCAATGAGATGAAAAAATGAGGAAAGCAAGTCAACTTTTTGGGGTCCATCAATATTAATTTGCACATCAGCACTTCACTCCTCAGATAATTCACATATAGGCATACAAAGATATTCCAACCTTGTGCAAACAGGCACACAGAGACATTGCCCTGCTAATGAGATAGTCTTAGTTGGAAGATTTTACTATAACCAATCCCTTGTCTAGATTCACAGCATTAAATCTGTTCCAAATTTATTACAGAATATGGCTTTGAATTAGTCACATACTCTGAGCTGGTATATGCTGTAACTTGATACAGTTAAGTAACATTATACTTTCGCAGACCTATTCCAGGTGTTAAAACATTTAATTGACAAGTAATTTGGGAAAGCCTGCTAGCCAGTCTATTTTCAGCTATATACGAATTCAAAAGTTGCAGAAGAGCAAGGAGAAAGGCAAGTTTTTCCTTCATCAACAGAAAGTCATTCTGGGAAAGCATTTCTGACCAATTAGCAATCCTCACTGTAAATGCTGAACATTATTTTCCCAAGTTATCAAGGCTGTACTTAATAAACATTCAAGTTCAGTGATGCAAAATCTGTCCCCTCTTCTTTGTCCTTCCACTCTTTTCTATTTTTTAGAATGTGTCTTATCCATCTTTGTACTTTCAATTTCAGGAAGGGAGAGCTGAATTAAAATTAACTTTGAGAATTGAAATTTTAGTATAGCCTGCGAAAGAAATCCCATTTCTGTAATTCATGATCATCATTTTTCATTAAAATGAATCTGAATTCACATCAATAAAACATTAAAGATGAAGTTTTTTGTGTTACTTGTCATACCTTGCGTCTTCTTGCTGCAATGCTAGCTGGCTATCCAGTCGTAAAGACAACAGCTGCTTTTGATGGATTGCATCATTCAGCTTCTCTTCTAGCTCTTCAATCTAAAAAGTAGAAATATAAAATGAACAAAAGTTCTTTGTAAAATATTTTTTTAAAAATCACAAGCTGAGAATGCAATGCCCTATAAAGTACAGTAACTGAAGATCTCTACCATAACAAAATCTCTAATTACAATAAAGCTTTAAAAAATAAGATATGGAGTTTGCCTTAAGAAACTCAACACTTAAAAAGATAGTTCAAGAACTGATGCATTCTGATCACATAAGTACTTGTTCAACTGATTTCAAACTATCCTTAAACTCTGGCCAACAAGCCAAGGAAAGTCACAGCTGTATGGAAGGTTGTAAACATGAACCTAAACATGAACCTCACACAGATAGGGCAGTTTTTCCACCTTTCAAAATCCCGCGCAACTTTACTGAAATCACACACAACAAGAAGACCTCCTGCTATTAATTAGTACATCAGTATATTTTAGTCACACCTTTGCTACCAAATCAATGAATAGTGTTGATGAGTTTTGCTAGCTTTCACTAGTTTGGGGTTAAAAGCCCTGTTAAGTTGGTTGCATCAGAGATGAATTATTTTTTTTTTTTTTTCTGAAAAGAAAACATGTCTTTTTCCTTTGTTTTAAGAAATGGTAAAACTAAAGAAACCCAATTTGATCTGGGCAGCCTGGTCCAGTGGTTGGTGACAACTGCCCACAGCTGGGGGGCTGAAGCGATTTGATTT
This sequence comes from Excalfactoria chinensis, assembly GCF_039878825.1. Classification (NCBI taxonomy): domain Eukaryota; kingdom Metazoa; phylum Chordata; class Aves; order Galliformes; family Phasianidae; genus Excalfactoria; species Excalfactoria chinensis. The sequence goes on from NC_092825.1 coordinate 146,832,095, forward strand.
TTGAGGTCCTTTTCAACCCAGGTCATTCTATGATTCTATGATCCCACCTCATCCATTCCCAAGTATGAGGCAGCAGCCAAGTCATTTAAATCCTCCATATCTCCCTTTCCCTTCTTTTGTGATTTAAAATCATCAAAAATAAAAGACTCATAGAACGGTCTTTGGGCTGGAAGGGAAATTAAAGACCACTGAGCTCCAACCTCTGCCATGGGCAGGACTGCCCCCCACCAGCTCAGGCTGCCCAGGGCCCATCCAGCCTGGCTTTGAGCACCTCCAGGGATGGAATACCACAACTTCTCAAGAAGTTAACGAGGATTCCAGCACGCAACCCACTAATGTTCTTTCGAGAACTCAAGCTTCTATTTGAAAGCCCCAACACGTAACAGCTCTGACCTTGGTCAAATACTCCACTTTCAGGTTGTCGATCATGAGGTTTTTCTGCGACAGCTCTATCTTCAGCAGCTGCAAGTTGTGCAGCAGCTCCTTGCGTTCGATCAGCTGCCTGGTGACCCGCGTCGCGCCCTCCCGCTCCTCAGAGGAGGACAGCTCGTCGGTGGGGACGGTGGTTTCCAAGCTGATGTCTTCCGACTCCAGGGAGCTGGAGATGTTCACCTTCCGGCCTTCCTTGGTGCTTTTACGGGACATTTTCTCACACCGTTTGCTTCTTTAACATACAAGCCCCCCCTGAAGAGCCAGCGGCAGAAATCAAATCCACGAAGGCGTTACGCCGCGATAGAAATCAACCAAACGAGACCGCTAAGAAAAATTCCTCACGTGTTGTTTCCCCCTCCCCGAAGGGAAACCGCTTACAGAAGGTCCGAACAGAGCGGATTCCTGAGGACTCCTTGCAAGATGCCCCCGCGGCAGCTCCAGCCGCAGAAAGCGGTAACGAAGCACCGCGCTGCCCGCCAGAAGCGCACCTGGGCAGCGGGCGGCTGACCGACCGTTAACGGACCGGCGGGGGGCAAAGCGCAGCCCCGCGCCCGCCCGGACACGGGGAGAAGCTTCCGCCGGCCGCGCAAGCGCGGATGAGGCGGAGCCGCGCGACGCCATCACCACGGCGACCCAACAGCCGCTCCGCTTCCCGCCCTGCGCCGCGGGGCACGCTGGGAGAAGGCCGCGCCGGTGCCATGCTGACCTCGCGGACTTTCCTGAAGCGGACGCGGGCGGGTGCCGTGGTGAAGGTGGTACGCGAGCATTATTTACGCGACGATATCCCCTGCGGTGCGGACGCCTGCCCGCTCTGCCCGATCCGGCCCGGCCAACCCCTCGGGCTCGAGGCGCGGCCTAGTGGCGCCGCCAGCAGCCTCTGCCATGGGCCGCACTACCTGCTGCCCGACACCAACCTCCTCCTGCATCAGGTAAGCGCCTCGCCGCCTCGGTACAGTGCGCGCGGGTGGGGACGGCCCTGGGGCTCGGGCTGCCCTCAGCACCGAGCTGGGCCTTTCCGCTGTTGTCTGCCCGATCCCACGGTTAAGATTTGTCTGCCTGTGGCCTCTGAGGCGCTTTCAGCGTCGCCCAGACCGGCCTAGTTTAGGCAGTTGGGCCCACGTACGATTTCACGAGTGTGGGACGAACTGTTCTTTGTAGTCTGCCATCAGAACAAACTGAGAGGTGAAAAGATTAAAAGCAGCCCTACAGAAAGGGACCTGCGGGTCCTGGTGAAGGGGAAGCTGGATATGAGCCAGCAGTGTGCCCTCGTAACCCAGAAAGCCAGTTGGATCCTGGGCTGTATCAAAAGGAGTGTGGCCAGCAGGTTGAAGGAGGTGATCCTGCCCCTCTACTCGGTGCTGGTGAGGTCTCACCTGGAGTACTGCATCCAGATGGGGAGTCCTCATACAGGAGAGACTTGGATCTGTTGGAGTGCATCCAGCAAAGGGCCACAAAAATGATCCTTGGAATGGAACACTTCTCCTATGAGAACAGGCTGAGAGAAGTGGGGCCGTTTGGCCTAGAAAAGGGAAGGCTGTGAGATGACCTGGTAGCAGGCTATGAGTATTTAAAGGGAGTTACAGGAAAGAAGGAGACAGACTTTAGCAGGGCCTCTGGTGATCTGGTGACAGGACAAGGGGAAATGGTTTTGAGCTTAAAGAGGGTAGATTTAGGTTGAATGCAAGGAGGTCTTTTCACACTGAGGATGATGAGGCACTGGAACAGGTTACCTAGTGATGTGCCCTGTCCCTGGAGACTTTCACAGCAAGGCTGAATCAAGCCCTGGGCAACCTGGTCTAGCTGCACTTGTCCCTGTTCATTACAGGGGAGTTGGACTGGATAGCCCTCAGAGGTACCTCCCAACTCTAAGGGTTCCATGTTTGTAAATGCATGAAGGCTTGATGTGCAGACAGCAGCAGCAGGCTGGAGGCAAGGAGCTCAGAAGTTGAAATCTGAGATTTTTTTTATTATTATTATTACTGTTGAATGCATCTGTAGAACATGCAATAGCCTGGTGCACATGTTCAAGACTGGGCAAAGTAGAACAAGATGTAATGCTCTTAAGATGCAGCAGAGGAGGTTTGGATTGAATGTTAGGAATATTTTTTTATCTGAAAGAGTAGCACTGCATTGAAATAGGCTGTCCAGGGAAGTTGGTGGTTTCAGCATCCATGGAGCACAACACTAGCATTTTAGCAGTTACCGATATGAGAAGTTCTAAGTAAGGATTTTCTTCCCACATCAAGTCAGTAGATATTTTCATGCTATTATCTGTGGACTTGATGGGATCTGTTGGCAAAATTCCTGTGTTATAGAACACTCAGAGAATTTGCAGGCTACGCTGTAGGAACCAGAACAGTGAGGATATGGTGGTTGTGGTGACAGCGGGAATAGGTTTTTAGCCAGCTACAAATAGCAGCAGACAGTAAGATTGGGCCTAGTAATTCTGCATGTATGTAGAAAGGTATTGAATCTCTTTCTCTGTTGACATTATTCTAACTCTATTAGATAATCTAAACATGCAGTGCAGAGAAGCTTGATTTGGCATTGCTTTAAATTATTTCAGCCATGCCCTTCAGTACCTTACCTTTGTCTTTTTCTGGAGATAGCTTTGCAGATTTGCTTATTAGAAGCTCGAAAGTGAAGCATGCATCTTTTTTCTCTTGACAGGAGCATGGGAGCATGGGGTTTTTGGACATGGCTATGCACTGTGGCTGTCAGGAACAGAGAAAAGAGCAGAGCTGTATTTAAAAGGAAAAAAAAAAAAAAAGACTCAAAAAGTTCTGTGGTTGAACAGGTGAAGAGCAGCTAACAGAATTCAAATCAGTTTAAGCCTGGGGAATTTAAAACTGCACTACAACAGTGGGATTTGTTTTGGAGAGCTTAAGTCTACATTTGCACAGGCAAGTTCATATTAGCTTTATAATAGTGGTCAGATAATACTTCATGGTTTACTCACACAGGCATACTGTGGGCAGCACTGTTTACAAAGATTATAATTTACAAGAACTGAGTTCTTGTGACTACAGTTTGTAGTGTAGACCTGGCTTTAAATTTTGTTGGAGTCCTGTAAATATGTGGGTTACATTTGGTGGGAGTCAGAATGAGAGATGATCTCTTTTTCACTTCAGCAAAACTGAGGTCACCAAGAGATTGGAAAATCCAATCTAAACTTTTTGCCTATGGGAGAAAGGTGCAGCTTAATATATTCTTCAGATTCGCAGCTGTGAGAGGAAAAGGTCCAAATAGTGCATCGTTATTGATAGAAGTTTTTGCATATTAAACAAGAAAATATTTCAATTTCTGTTACTGGGTAGAAAAAAACACACAATTCTGATACGTTTCCATTTTGTTCCTCAGATTGATATTCTTGAAGACCCTGTTATTAAGAATGTCATTGTGCTGCAGACAGTTTTACAAGAGGTCAGGAGTCGGAGTGCACCAGTGTACAAACGAATCAGAGACGTGATTGGAAACCCTGAAAAACACTTCTATTCCTTCACCAATGAACATCATCGGTATGGCTTGGAATAGGGTATAACGTTGTACTGAAGTTTGGTAAAAGAACTGCTACATGTGAATTAGGGAGATAAAATGAGACTGATGTGCACAACTGATGTGTGTAAGAATGTGATGTAAGAAATCCTGCTAGGGAATAACTGGATGTTACAGGAGCTTTCTCATTTTATAATTGGTATTGGCCCACGTATCTTCTGTGAAGGTGATTAAAATACTGAGTGAACTTGTCAGGCAAGACCTTCAATCTTAGCAGTGGAATCGTGCTTATTCATTTTACACATATTTCAGTGCTTTATTATTACTGCCAATTCAATCCATAGAACTGAAAAATCAGTTAGTTAGTGGCAAAAAAAATAATGGAGATGGCAAATTAATTTGCCTTTATGTATACTCACAGGTAGTTTCTGCTACAGCACCATCAAGGCTATAGCAGTGCTTGTCTTGAACGCTGTTCTGTTCAGTCCTCAGTGAGAAGGTCGTGTAAGAAATTGCCACTTCCTTGTTAGTTTTTTTGATCCTGTCTCCTAAGCCTTCAGTGGTCTTTAGTGCTTTAAAAATTGGTACAGCAGTATTTCTTTTGTCCTTACAGTCTTAAATGTTTGTCTGAAAACAGTAATAGTTGTAGATGTTTGGATTGCTTGTTTTTTTCTAGTTTGCTTTGCTAACCTTCCCCCTTCCCTCTTCTTTTTTTTTTTTTTTTTTTAAAAACTGTTAGAGAAACATACATAGAACAAGAGCAAGGAGAAAGCTCTAATGACCGCAATGACAGAGCCATTCGGGTAGCAGTAAAATGGTACAGTGAACACTTGAAGAAAATACAGAATGAAGAGAATGAGGATATCCAAGTTATCTTTCTTACAAACGACAGGATTAATAAGGAGAAAGCCCTTGAGGAGGGGATAACTGCTTATACGTGTAAGTTCAGCGGCATGGATATTTAATTTATTGCTCAGGTATAAAATCTCAAGTGTCTTTATGCCTAAATTCTCTACCTCTCTTGCATAAATATTTGTGTGTGCTTTTGTAGGTGAGGAGTATATTAAAAGCTTGATAGATAATCCTGATCTTGTAGATCGTCTTGCTTGCGTATCTGATGAAGGGGTATGTCTTTATTCTCTTTTGGTTTATTTATTTTATAAAATGATTTTGCAGTCTGTTATAGGATGCCATATGTCAGGATACTAGCATCAGTTCAGAAAAAAGACTCCGGTCTTTATTACCATTTTGACACTAAAACTTTTTGATAACTGAAAAGAATATTGCAGCTATTTAAAGTGCTGATTACATGTCTTTTGGAAGGCATTGTTTAGTTCTTTGTAAAAAGCCAATTACTAAGATGGGAAGCTTAACGATTGATTGAAGGAAGCATATAAATACTGCAAATAATTGAACTGAAATTAAAACTTCTAAAGTTTCTGTTGCAAACCACCTAGGTCTTTGTTTGGTGTCTGTTATTTAAAAGTTTATTTGTCAAAAACATTTTTTTTTTTTTTAATGAAAAGATTTTATTTATTCATAAGTTGATAGAATTGTGTGCTGCAGCTCAGAGATAGGTTACTTCATCATCATAGGGCTATAGTAGAATTTGTTGGAGGCCTATTTGGTTCTCCCCCCATGCTGTGGGCAAGGTTGCCACCCCCTAGAATGGGTGGCATGTTCCATAAGACTGACATAGCTGAAAGCTAATGCCATTAAAGTAATGGGAAGATTATTCCATTGATGATCAGAGGGCTGGAGAACCTCTCCCAAGAAGAAAGGTTGAGGGAACTGGGCTTGTTTAGTTTGGAGAAGAGAAGGCTTTGGAGAGACCTAATTGTGGCCTTCCAGTACTTGAGGGGAACATATAAACAGGAGGGGGAATGGCTGTTTACATGGGTGGATAGTAATAGGACAAGGGGCAATGGTTTTAAACTGAGACGGGGGAGATTTAGGTTAGATATTAGGAGGAAGTTTTTCACCCAGTGGGCGGTGACACACTGGAACTGGTTGCCCAAGGAGGTTGTGGATGCCCCATCCCTGGAGGCATTCAAGGCCAGGCTGGATGTGGCTCTGGGCAGCCTGGTCTGGTGGTTCGCGACCCCGCATATAGCAGGGGGGTTGAAACTGGATGATCATTGTGGTCCTTTTCAACCCAGACCATTCTGTGATTCTATGATCATAGTTAATGTAATGGATTGGAGTGGGACATGTGAAAGTGGGAGGCTGAGCTGATCTTTACAGAAGTTATCTGCAGTTCTTTCAACTTTGACTGAGTCAGGTAGCTGCTTACCGTGTATGCTCTGTAGTACTATACTGATGTTTTCTCCAAGTCTATGTTTAGTCAATATATAAAAACAAAAAAATGTCTGTATCACTTTTGTAGTAACCTCTTAAGTCAGTGCAGGTAAGCAGGAAGAGAAACAGAGGTGTTCTCAATGTTGTCACATTTTTATACTGTCTGTGCTTCATTAGAAAAACTACTGTTTAAGGGTAATTTTTCATTCTTGTGCATATATGTTCCTATACGTAGTTATAATTTTGGAACTTGCTAACTTGAGTTAAATGTTCCTGAGCTCAGTTTTGGAATAATTATGAATGTAAAAGACTTTATTTATTTATTTATTTATTTATTTCCCTTAAAGAAAGAAATAGAAAGTGGCAAAATAATTTTCCCAGAACACGTTCCTCTTAGCAAATTACAGCAAGGAATAAAATCTGGCATTTACCTCCAAGGAACCTATAGAGCAAGCAGAGATAATTATCTTGAAGCTACTGTTTGGGTTCATGGAGATGGTGAAGAAAACAAAGAGGTGGGTGTTTTAACTTCACACCGTGAATTTTATTTGGTCATTGCTGAAGATGATTATGTAATTATTTCACAGTGATAAGTGGTATTAACAGGCAGTATTATTTTTTCTCTTTTTCTTTATTTTTCTGACGTGGGTTTTTTGCTTTGCTTGGTTTTGTGGATATAGACTGCTAAAATACTGAGGATGCCCTTTAAAAAAAAACAACTGTTAAAAGGCATAATGTGTTCTTTGAAAAAGTATACAATAGTCTAAAATGGAATCTTTGATTTTAAACGCTGTTATATTCAAGTCAATTGAAGTAGTATTTTCTTCAAGTAATAAACCTATGGGAAGATTTTCAGAAAAACTGTGATGAGCCCAACATGGGGCTCTCTTGCATTACTTGCCCTGATATTTTTAGGCTGTTGCCCTTTGAGCACTTTACCTTGGTAAATTGGCCTACTGGATTTTGAAGCTACAGCTGGTACAATTGGATGCATATTGGTTCCAAATGGTAGCAGATGACTCTTCACTCCCTATTTCTGGTGGCAGCTGATAGTTATTCCTTGGCTTTCAGATTATTGCTTTCCTGTTTCACAGCAGTATGTGGAAGGCTCTTAGCCTTCAAAAACAGAAGAATTGTCAGACTTGAAGAAGAAAAAAAACAGAAAAGCAAGTGGTTTTACAGGGGCTATCAGAATTCTGAAATAATATCATGAGTACCAAAAGAAACTTAGAGGAAGGAATGTGTCACAAACATAGAGCGCGGTGCCTGTTGTACTTGTGTCACACTGATTTGAGTCTTTTGTTGCTATTGTTATAAACACTTGTATTTCCATTTGCTTTTCTAAAAATCCAGATAATTATACAGGGTCTTAAGCATTTAAACCGAGCAGTTCATGAAGATATTGTAGCTGTGGAGTTGCTGGCAAAAGATGAATGGGTGGCACCATCCTCAGTGGTCTTGCAAGATGATGGCCAGAATGAAGATGACATTGAAACGGAAGAGGAGAAAGAAAACATTGTATGAAATACAATTACTTTTTCTTCATGATTTCTGTCTTTATTAAGAGAAAAATGTTGCTGGGTGGTAGCCAAGTAATAATGCCACGCTGTATTCTGATATGCAGATACACTGGTTGGCTTTTAATAGCAACGGGTTATTAAATAGTAGTAGTAGTTCTGAAAATAAGTAATTCTGCTTAATGTATATGCAGAAATGTATGTACACCCTGTCCAATAAATATTTGCATTTCCTTAAAAATATATTATCTTCCCACTGAATTCCATGGGAATACATTTTAATTGCCGTGTTTAGAATTGCTGGAGAATTTTTCAAGCAGCCATAAAAAGGCTTCTTAAAAATGAAAATAATAGGTTGGGGAAAAAATGGAGATAGCTGGGGAATGAGCAGAGACTGTAGTACAGGATAGCATTTCTTTAGGCTTTTTCTGTTCTTTGTTCTACAAGTATGTCCATGAGAAAAGTTGGCCAAGTAGTTGTGTTACAAATATTAAGGAGCCCAGGGAGGCGTGATTCCATTTATGATGTCATAACAGAGTTCATGGCATTGTAGTGATACATAACCTGCTACCAGAGCAAGATTTGAGATGCGTGCCGAGTTTAAACAGTTCTGTGGTCTTTAACCTTTGGGTTTTGTTTTTTTTTTTGTCACAGTTGAAGGTTTCTGTTAACAAGAACATGCTGAGACCTACAGGAAAAGTAGTGGGTATTATAAAGCGAAACTGGCGACCATTTTGTGGCATGCTTTCCAAGTCACAAATTAAAGAGGTAAGGTAATAAAGCTATTGTAAGGGTAGGGTTAAAAAAAGAAAGTAGAAATAATCTGTCCCTTTTTCTGTCTGTTAATAGGCAAGGCGACATTTGTTTACACCATCTGATCGCAGGATTCCTCGTATTCGAATAGAAACAAGACAAGCAGATAAATTGGAAGGACAAAGAATAATTGTTGCTATTGATGGTTGGCCTAGGAATTCTAGGTATCCCAATGTAAGTTTTAGTACTTTGTTCTTAATGTTTATCTATCTGACTTTTAATTTTTAGACTGAAAGGTTAATGGAGTTGTTTTGAGTTATGTGTAAACATCAGCTTTTAGCCATCTTGGCAAAACAAACTGCTATTTACACATCTAACAGCAATGCAGCATATAATCATGAAAGGCTTACATGAAGAGCAGATTTATCTGTGTGAGTAATGAATGTGGTTTGCACCCAAACAAAAGTTAGCTCTATATTTTTCTTTTCGGGGGGGAGAGGGAGGTATTTTCATTTTCTCTTTCACACGGATAGTACATGTTTTACATTTGGAAGGAAGAAAATGATGTCTAGGGCTCAGGGATGCAGCCATAATATGCTCAGGGCATTTCTATGGAGTAGATGGATGCTGTATGCTAAAAAGAGATGAAGATAGAACTTTTAAAAGTTCTGCAAAGATGAAACAATATCACAGGAATAGAATAGTAGAATCCTTAGAGTTGGAAGGGACCTTTAAAGGCCATCTAATCTAATTCTTCTGCATTGAACAGGGATACCACAGCTAGATAGGTTGCTCAGGGCCTTATCCAGCCTCACCTTGAAAGTCTCCAGGGATGGGGCATCAACCACATAACTGGGCATCCTGCTCCTGTGCATCACCACCCTCACTGTAAAAGACTTTTTCTTTATATCCAACCTAAATCAACCTTCTTTGAGCTTGAAGCTGTTTCCTCTTGTTTTGTCACCACAGACCCTGATAAAGTGCCTGTCCTTTTCTTTTTTGTAGCTCCCCTTTAGAGGTGGCAGGTCGCTCTCAGGTAACCTTGCAGCCTTCTGCAGGCTGAACAGCCCCAGCTCTCTCTGCCTGTCCTCATAGGAGAGGTGTTCCATCCCTTGGACCATTTTTGTGGCTCTATACAGAATACACCTTGAAACATCATCATATGTGCCAGCTATTCCAATAATAAAATAGAAATCTAATTTATGCTAACTAGATAGTTAAATAAACCAAGACAGCTGTTTGCAAGTTATAAGTGTGCTGCTATTGTGATGTTCGGCATCTTGAGTTTACGCTATATTGTAATTGCACTACTTAAAATCAGTTAGATTGAGTCAATTAGAGGAGGAAAAAAAGCATTTAAAGTATTCCTTTTAGGTTCGTTTCACATATTTAATTACTTTTGAACAAATAGTACTGCTTGATGTTTGTGTGTGCACATGCATATGTATTTGTTTTTTATATCATAGAATCATTGAAAATCACCAGGGTTGAAAAAGACCTCCGAGATCATCCAGTCCAGTCACCCATATTTCCCCACTAAATTGTGTGCTTCAGTGCAACATGTGAATGTTTCTTGAGCACCTCCAGGGATGGTGACTCTACCATCTACCTCCCTGGGCAGTCTGTTCCAGTGCTGTATATGTATATACCTACGTATAAGTGTGTATGTTATTTCTCAGGGTCATTTTGTGAAGAACTTGGGAAGTGCTGGAGATAAGGAGACTGAGACGGAAGTTCTTCTCCTTGAGCACGATGTCCCTCATCAACCTTTCTCTCAGAATGTCCTCAGTTTCCTACCGAAAATGCCATGGAGCATTACAGAAAAGGTAATAGCTATAAAATTATAGCAGTAATTATTGTGCCCGCTTTAAATTACGATATTCTAGAATATTCCAGTGCACCAAAAATGAAGGGGGAAAAGTTTCCTAAAATTCAGGTTGGTCTGAATATTTAGTCTGATTTTTCTGTAGAAAAATCTCCACAAGACTTTGAATTTTAGCTAAAACTGTGTTAGAGGTAGACAGATTAAAAACAAAACAAAGGGGAAAACACACCAGAAACCACCACAATGTGGAATTCATTGGAAATTTTTACAAAGAGTTTTTTAACAAAGGTGGAAAATTACAATTCATATACTGTTTAAAAATCAGGGTTTCTATGTCTCAATAGATAGGTTTGTAACCAAATGTAGTAGCCTGTACATCATGACCGAAGTATGTTAATGTATCCCAGTATTATCCAGTACAGTAAGCAGAGGAAGGAAAATTGCTATTTGCAGAATTACTTGTTTTAATTGCTGTTAGTGAATTTCAGATTCTCCACAGTATCATAAATGTAGGAAGTGGTTGGTTTAGAATGTAAAGAAAACTCTGTACATCAGCTGTTTTTCTTTAGGGGTGGATTTGTTCATTTGTTTGGTTATGGGGAATGATCTATTTTTGATTGAGTATCTCATGCATTTTCACTTCTATGGAGTAGTCTAGTTTTATTATTTAATATATAGTTGTTTCTTTTGAGCTTAGAAACTGATGGATGTGTTTTTACTTAACCAACTTTTACATAGCTTATTGTCTAGTCTAAGATACCAGTCTAAGTAAGATCTTTATGTAGCCATTGGATAGCAAGTAAATACCACCTGAGTGTTCAATTCCTTTAAACTGTGTAGGCATATAAGTCATAACTAAGGTTAATTGTGAGCATTCTCATCCTAAACTATTTAGCTGGACATTGTGGTCATAATTTTACTTAAAAATTCTTGATTCCTAGTCCTGTTAATTTTGAGATGGTGGGAAGAGTATGGTTTTATTCTCTGTTTCCTATTGTTTGCTCTATAACAAAGGTTCAGTAGTTATTAATATCTTGGCTTTGTTATCACTACAGTCTCAGTGTATCTTTTTTCTCTGTTAAATAACATTGCAAATTGTGTACTTGAAAATGCTCTTTAAATATTGGATTACTTTGGAAAGTCTTACACAAAGTGCTTTCTCAACTTCTTTATATTTCTCCTTCAGTGTGGATGTTCTTTACAACTTTTTTTTTTTTTTTTTTTAATTTCAGGATATGAAACATAGGGAGGACTTGAGGCATCTGCATGTTTGTAGCGTTGATCCTCCTGGCTGTACGGATATTGATGATGCATTACATTGTAGAGAAATAGAAAATGGAAACCTGGAGGTGGGTTAAGTTTTTGTTTGCTGATTTGTGTTTTAAATCAGTAGTGATCATAGTAATTGATGCAAGCAAAACTCTAGGTCTGTTGGGAAAGAAATAAATTCTCTGCACTACTGACAGTGAGTGAGATGGGAATAAAGAAATGTAGTTGACTTGCATCTACATCAGAATCATTAAAGTAATTGAACTGCCTGCTGTCTGCTCATTTGATGTGAGAAAGTAACATAATTTATTTACTGCTTTAACTGAGTATAGACCCAAGTATCTATGGCTAAGATAAGGAGCTAGGAGGAGGAGGAGTGAAGTTACAGCTGTAATAGTTAAGGAATTATTTTAAAAGAAGTCACTGAAAACCTACTAGGTTAACACAAGCTCTGTACCTCGTTATAACTGATTTGGCACATTTTCTATGTTAATTTGTAATTGTAATAGCAGAGAACGCCAAAATAAAGTCTAGCATATAGAGAAAAGCAAGAAACCCATTTTGCAGTGGGCATTAAAAAAAATGAAAGAGGCATGAAGAGCTGAACTGGTCATGAATGCAGTTTTCCACTAAGTGTACATGTGGCTTTATTGTTCATAATTGCTGCAACTGTTCATTTTTTGTAGTGCTTTTAACTCTTCCTACTTGTAAATATAGAAGTTACTGGGAGGAATAGGAAAAGGGCAAATTGGGTTTTAGACAAAAACTTTATCAAGTTTCTTTTATGTTGAGAACTGTTTGCTTCATAAGATGTATAATGTGACGCTTTCTGGGTTTTGTTGTTTATTTTTTTAAGGTTGGCGTGCATATTGCAGATGTCAGTCATTTTATTCGTCCAGGAAACGCTTTAGATGAGGAATCTGCAAAAAGAGGAACAACTGTATATCTGTGTGAAAAGGTAAGTTTTCTGTATGGAAAGGTTTTTGTGCATTTAAGGGAATAGCTTTTTCATTGCTTTCCTTTTTTGGTTCCTAATTTGCATAGTGCTATCAAAATGACTGTTCTTTCTATCGCTGTGCTCAGCAAGGCTTTTTAAAAATCAGTTATTTATTTAGAGAATATTCCTTTCAACTCCCATTTGAAACAAGAAATAACATGAGAATGCGAGTCCAAACAGCTGTTTAATACAGATCTTGAAGTTGTAAGGTAGATTATTGCTACCTGTGGTCTGTATTTATTACACTTACTTCTGTTTATTATAGCTTCTCACAGGTCATAATTTAACCTCAGAAATAACTGCTGCTAAAACAATAGATAATAATAAAAAAAAAAATAGGTTTTGGAATGAATTTCCAGGCTGGATGTAGCACTGGGCAGCCTGGGCTGGTGGTTTGTGACCCTGCACAAAGCAGGGGAGTTGAAACTAGGTGATCTTTGTGGTCCTTTTCAGCCCAGGCCATTCTGTGATTTCTTCTGAAGTAGCTTCCTTTTTGTTCACAAATGGCAGTTTTTTTAGCTGGGGGGGGGCAAAATTATTATTTCCAAGCTTTTGATGTACTAAAAATCACACTATGAAGTAATTATGACTAGTGATGCATTTTATCCTTTATTTTGCAGAGGATTGATATGGTTCCAGAACTTCTTAGCTCCAATCTATGCTCCTTAAGATCTAATGTGGACAGGTATATGCATATGATCTGTATTTCGATCCTGATAAGCAACTCCAGATGCGTGTGCATGGATTTTAACAGATTTCTCCCAATTCTTCTTATAGGCTTGCATTTTCATGTATATGGGAGATGAACCAAAAGGCTGACATTCTAAAAACCAGATTTACAAAGAGTATTATTAATTCCAAGGTTAGTTGGATGAAGAAAGAACACTTCTTATGACAGATCTTTTTATACTGAAGTTTTCCTGTTTCTGTTACTGATGTACTTTCCTAAGGTTAGAAAATGAAGCTTGTATCCTAAAGTGAAGGAAATGTTTTCATCCTGCCCTCTTCTCATAAACACTTAACGCTTCATTCTTGTTTTATACAGTTACTTTATGGTATTTCATTTAAAAAATATAAATGCATTGATACATATTGGATATAGTGTCATCTAGTTAAGGTCAGTGGAATAGGTAGGTGTTACATCAGCATTTTAAAAAGAATATTGTACATGTTTACTTTTTCTTGACGTTTTGCATAGATCTGTCCTGTCTGTTATTCTTTGAGAATGACATTCCTAGAGGTGTTGAACAGAAAGTTTTGTATTATTGTGAATGAGCTTTGACAAAAAAAATACTGTTTGTTTTTTGGTTTTCTTTTCCTGAGAGATGTGTGCTTTTCAGTATTATGATGTTTCATTGTGTTTTTCTCCAAGGCTTCTCTCACCTATGCTGAAGCACAGATGAGAATTGATTCAGCAACTTTGAATGATGATATTACTGTCAGCCTACGTGGACTAAACAAATTAGCAAAAATTCTGAAGAAGAAAAGAATTGATAATGGGTAAACAATGCAGTGGTGCCGTTATTTTTTCCTTTTTTAATCTATTTTTTGCTGTTGAACTACATGAAGATGCTCTATATCCCTTTTTCCAGTTCAAATTCTTAAAAAAAGAAGTGTTTTGCTGTTTTGATTTGCATTAAGAAGTTATCTTTGTTCTCTATGTAATACAAAACTGGGGATATCCTTTGCAAAATTGATCAACATTATGGATTTCCTACTGATGTTATGCAAGTAACCAGAAGTAGCACTTTAAATGTGAAATTATAGGCATTAATAGTGTTATACATCAGCATTGCAATTTCTACTATTTTGGATGTTAATTCCTTTTTCTTTTCTTTGTTTTAATTCCCATTTCCTTACAAAGCAAACTGTTGTATGCAGGCCTGCAACTCAGCTGCTGTTTCTCTTTTACAGTAATATCACTTAACTGTCTTCCAGAGCTTTGACGCTTTCCTCACCAGAAGTTCGTTTTCACATGGATAGTGAAACTCATGATCCTATCGATCTGCAAACTAAGGAACTTAAGTAAGCCCTGTTGTTTTCCTCAGTTACTTAAATATACCTATCGTTCCATCCCTGTCCCAAATTAAGTAACAGCTTTTTGTGTACAGAGTTTATGCAGTAGTTCAAGTCAGTAATCCTAGAAAAAATGGCTCTTCTGTATTCTACTACAGTGTTTATGAAGTAAGTTTAAACTGTTTTATACATGAGGTTAAGTCTTTGCTACCGATTTAATTTTTGTTTTTTTCTTCTGCCCTGCTATTTGAAGTTTACTAAGTATGTTTTGGCATGCTTTTAGTCTTAAAAATGTTAGCCTATTTTGTACCATGGACACGTTAAAAGAAAATTCTGGTTAACTAGATAGTGTTATAGAATATTATTAGGATGGTGCATTGTTTCTTCATTAGACACGCAAAGCAAGTATCTAATTTAACACTTTTCTGACTGTACAAAATATTTTCTTTTGATAGAGAAACAAATTCCATGGTTGAAGAGTTCATGTTGCTTGCCAATGTCTCTGTAGCACAAAAAATTTATGATGAGTTCCCAGAGTTTGCTCTGCTCCGGAAGCATCCTGCTCCTCCTCCATCAAATTACGACATCCTTGTGAAAGCAGCGAAGTCCAAGGCAGGTTTTTACTATTCTCAGAAATTAATCATAGAAAATGGTGCTTGCTGGCTGGCTGCTTATCCAAGAGTGGCAATTGGAAGTCCATGGCTTGAAAACATATATAGATTTGCTTTTTAACCTACTAGTACTTGCAGGAAGGTGTCTGTACCTTCAGATGAAAAGAACAATGATGTGCTTTAAAAAAGTAAAAACAAAGAAACAACCTCTTTCAGGAGAAGAAAGTAGATAACATTGTCGTATTTTAACTGTTAGAGAAACACTTTTCTCCTTTCCAAGCCACAGCTGCTATTTTTCAGATAGTTCTTGGCTTTGAATCGCATACATTGTTATTCTCTGTTAAAGTCTGGAAGTAAGGAAATGTTTGCATGTGTTCAGTTTCCATCTTTTCCTTGCATCAGCTTGGCATTAGTGTAGCCTGAAACAACTCTGATTTGATTAATATGTCTGAACTAAGAAAAATTACTTTTCCAGTTTCAGGATCTTCTTTTCAAAATTGCAGTCCCCACTTGAGGTGAACTTTTCCACTCAATTTTGTGTCCCTCTGCCTTCTTCCCCCTCTCCTCTTTGTAATAAGAGAGGAAAAACTGAAATTAAATCAGTGTAATAATACTAACAGAGGAGTAGAAAAAACCCAGTGCTTCATTTTCCTGTCTTGTAAAGTTGGAATAGTCTTTTCATTTCTAACCTGAAAATGATTTTCAAAACAGTGTTTTACTTAGAAGGCGAAGTTCGTTTCCATAGGCAGATGTTCTTCTAATTAAGCAAAGTCACTTTAATGACTCCGAACCAACACAGCGGAACGTTTGCATGTTATATTTTTGTTGGAATTTTTCAAATAAACATGCAGTCACTTTACTGTGACTTGATCTCTACAGCATCCTTAGTTGTTAGTGGCATACGTAGATGGAACATTCTGCTGATCTTGTGCGTTCATACCGTATGTGTTGAGGTCATAAGTAAATGGGGAACGAAGCAGTAAGAATTTCAAAAAATCACTTTCCTAGGTGTTTTAATACGTAGGTTGCTGCGAAAGTAATGCCTCCTCTTTATTTCCTTTGAAATTACAACAAAGCAAATGACACTATTTGATAGAGCATATTCTGTGCTGCAGAATACTGTTTTGCAATATAGTCACCACCATTAGCTATGAATTTTTGCCAGGGGCAAACGAGATTTGTGTAACACTGTCATCTTATTGTCTACAATTCAGAGTTTATGAGGTAGTAAGTTTGTTACAGTTAATAAGAGCAACGTTGGTTCAGCTGTGGTATTTCTGCTTATAACCTGTTTCATTTTGTTTTCTGCTTTCTCCAGAATTTGGAAATAAAGACAGACTCTGCAAAGGCATTAGCAGAATCATTAGACAAAGCTGAATCGCCTGATTTCCCATACCTAAATACACTGTTGCGAATTTTGACCACTCGCTGCATGATGCAAGCTGTGTATTTCTGTTCTGGAATGGATAGTGATTTTCATCACTATGGTTTAGCTTCACCTATTTATACCCACTTTACGTCACCTATTAGAAGGTAATTCCTTTAATTTTACAGTATATTCAGAGGACAGAATAAGTGATTTATTTGTTAAGAGAGTGTATTGGAGACTGTGCTATTCAGCTTAAAATTTGAACTGGAAAGATAGTGTCTTTACATTACATAATTATTATACAAACCAACTTTATTTAGTTTTAAGTAAGTTGAGCAGAGAGTAAGGCAGTGTTTGGCCACTCATCAGGTGGAAGCGGTGTTGTAAACACACTCTTTTATATTTTACATATAAAACTATTGTTAATTTGAGTTTTGTTCATTATGAAATTTAAGGTGATGACTCTCATGTGTGGGTAATTTCTAGAATTTCTTGGAGTTCCAGTAGTAAATCCTAGTCATTAATAGATACGTTAAAAATTTTCTGCCTGAAGTTCTCATAAAAGCTGTGTACCAGGAGCATCATGTGATTGTGTTTTGCAGATTAAGGGCACTAAAACTAAGTTTCCCTAGTTCATGAGAAAGGGAAGAGGAAGGGGCTTAAGCTGGTGTTCAGAGTTAAAGCTTTATTTCTTCTTTGTAAGTGTTGAGCAATACCAGTGGCATTGGTAGAATGTAGTAAAGAATTCCTTAGATTAAAAAGAAAACCGTGTAGTTCATAGTATAGTAAAGATATACTCTGCAGTGTGTATTTGATCAGCAAAGAGAATGTGACTTTCTAATTAATATAAGGAGTTATTAGCAGACCATTGCCATTAGAAAGAATTCTTGAACTGCAAGATCTATAAAAAAGCAAAATGTTAGTCAGAAACTTGATAAAAATGTTTTGACACATCACTGATCTTTTCTGCAGGTATGCTGACATTATAGTGCATCGTCTTTTGGCCGTGGCCATAGGAGCAGACAGAACCTATCCAGAACTTATGGATAAACATAAACTGGCAGATCTGTGTAAGAATCTCAATTACCGGCATAAAATGGCTCAATACGCACAAAGAGCATCTGTTGCTTTCCACACACAGGTAAATACTAATGAGATGTGAGCATGATCTGTGGAAGATTTGTGTTGCCCTGAAAGGCAGGAGATGCTGAGCAGTAATAGACAGGTTGTGCTTTGATGAGCAGTAATAAGCCTGCAGGAATTGTTATGGAAAAGTGCAGTTTCTCTAAGGAAAAGCTTCAACATAACATTCCTGGTACTGAAAAGTTTAGAGATGCATTTCTAGAAGATGCTTTTAACTATTCAAATAGGTTGTTGTTCATTTGTTATCTAGTCTTTTTGGGGGGGTGTATGTATTTGCATATTCTTAATAAATATACATTCATTATATTTAATGAATATACTGAATGGCAAGTATAATTATTTGAATGAACATTTTAAATGTGGTGTGTAACAGTAAGCACAGATTTCTATTTGCTCGAGTATTTTACTCTTCTTAAGTTGGTATATTTTTAATCCAGAAGAGAATATGCTAACACCTTTTTTCTTCTATCTTTTACAGCTGTTCTTCAAAACTAAGGGAGTGGTGAATGAAGATGCATATATATTATTTGTAAGAAGAAATGCAGTGGTGGTTTTGATTCCAAAGTATGGATTAGAAGGGACAGTCTTCTTTGAAGAAAAAGATAAGCCAGTGCCCAGACTTGATTACAACAGTGAGGTGTGTTTTCTAAGGTTTATTCTTAGTTGCCTTTGTTTATGTTTTTTTTTATGAGGTACATGAGCAAAATGACTAAAATCTAATTATGTTAGAAGGGCAATTGAGCCTTTTCTGATGTCAGGTTTATTAATCTGCAGTAGTGGTATTGTTGTGGTCTTCTGTAAGTTTAAGCAAAAAGGTTCTGACACCAGAATGGGTTTCTG
Organism: Excalfactoria chinensis; assembly: GCF_039878825.1. Classification (NCBI taxonomy): domain Eukaryota; kingdom Metazoa; phylum Chordata; class Aves; order Galliformes; family Phasianidae; genus Excalfactoria; species Excalfactoria chinensis. Next base: position 146,850,660 of record NC_092825.1, read on the forward strand.
TAATAGACAGTACCTAATGATCCAAAAATACCACCTGCACCCTAACTCTCTGGACATTCAAGATCGTAACACATTAAGAACTACATCTCAAAATAATTATTTGTATAAAAATGAAAGACAATATGAACAGTAAGTATTTATACAAAATTGGAACTTACAGGTACCATCACTCACCGTGGAAGACACAATACTATGTGTATTTGACAAAGTCAAAGTGAACATTACGTTAGATGCTTCCAACATTCAGCATCAGAAAATTCGGATGGAATTGGTAGAACCCAAGGTAAGACGAGATTTATGGTTTTTAGTAATCTTTAGTCAGGATACAGTACAATTGAAATACAACCTAAAAGTAAAAAAACAAACAAAAAAAACCTCTAAAGCCAACCAAAAATCGGTCAACAAACTATAGTGATTTGCTACTTATCTATTCTCATTAAAACACAGATCTGCTTTTACTGTGTGTTGAAAAACATGAAGGGTTCTAAATGAAATTTCTTTTCTTGGCCAATTAGGAATAATACCATAAGAAGGATGATGATTTGCTGAAATGGTATATCTTAAGTTTCATGGTTTTGTAATCAGATTGCTCTGAAATTCTGCCAAAACTCAGTAGGATCTTCTTTTAGCTCCAGTAAATTACTGTGCAACTCTGGGTTCCTCAGGAGGAAGCTGTAATTGCTGGTTCTTTAATGAACATAGAATACATAAATGACAGTGCTTTCTTACCACAACTTTAACAATATATAAGTCTCTCGTGAAAATATTGAAAGAACTGTGATCTCTGAGTTTCAACTCTGAGAACTGAGTGGACAGTGAAGTGGATCAAGAATTGGTTGACTGGCAATTGATATGAATGAAGTAGATATTGTCCGTAGAAGAGAACGGTTGTGCATCCTGGTACACACTAGTATGTTGGGCTGCCCACTTTTTGAGCTCAACAGGTAGCATTTCTCAGAGGTGCTGTTTTGAGGCTAAGCTCAGAATGCTGCTCATGTACTTACTCCAGTCTGTGAGCAATGTGCTTTGTTCTTACTAAGCTAACGCAAGGAAAGGTCTTTCCTCTGTAATGAAGTCAATACTGTAATCTTCGTTAATCCTTGATAAAGGACTGATAATAGTAATTAATCCAAGACAACATGGCTTCTTAAACATCTTGTAACTCTTACTAGTAAGGAAAGAACGTACAAATAAGATACACATACACTGATCATACCCTTTGTGAGCATTCAAAGCTTCCAGCATTCTGCAGCTCACATGCTTTCTCACCCAGAATGCACATCTTTTTCTTCCAGAAGTAATGATAAAATCCTGTTCTGTGTATTTCTGTAATGACTTTCCTTTTCCCCATCTTAAATTTCTGTCTTGCACATGGTGTTCCTGTAGTAAGCTCCATGACTCACTGTATATGATCAAGCCCTTATTTTCTTTCAAGTCCGATGTCTAATACTGTTATTTGATAACATACTTCTTCATAATGTAGGAAATAAACTGTTTACTCTTTCCACTTATTGTTCCCTTGCCACTCAGTTCTGTGTACTTTTTTTCTGGAAACTGCTCTGTATCTTTGATCTTCCTTGTCACCTATTTGTTCTTCTATTATATGAGTTTTGAACAAGGAAGAACGGAATCATGGGCATGATGCAAAATGTGAGCTGAGCCAGATACACACAGCATCACTTTTTCTGCTTTGTGTGATGTTACACGACAACACTTTTCATCATCATTCATTTCTTTTAATAGCAAGACCAATTTTATGTAATTTTAAGCTAGCAACCAACTATTGCTAGCTAACACTTTTATACTTGGTTTTAGAATGGAGAGATATTGTAGAGTCCTGGCACTTCCTGTTAACTTCCTGTTTGTTTTATCTTGGTCTTCAACTGCACTTGGATTAACTTCAGATTTTTGGGTCTATGTTAGCGTCAAGCTACATCCTAATGAAAGAGTGAGGAAGAATTTTCTGCCTCTCACTTACCTGGAGATACTTGAAGAAGTGCTTAAAATGTTCCTCAATTGTTTGGACTTGATTTAACATTTAACCAGTTATTACTTCTTTATTTGGATAGGGTTTTCATTTAAAGAATTGTTTTTTGATACATAATACCAATCACTATTGACTTTCTTTCAGCTGTCTTCTTAATTCCACTGGTAAATGACATTCTTTCTTCATGACAGTTGTCATAGGTTACCCTAAAATCTACCGGCACCCATGACAGGGGTATAGACGGCCTGCAGGGCCGCTATCCCAAAAGGAAAAGAAAACAAGGAAAGAGAAAATAAATACAGCGGCAACGATCTAAGGAGGCACACTTATTTACTAAATACTATATCGAAATACAGAATAACACAATATAATACAATATAATTGGAATTAAGGCTAACGAATCAAGTAAAATAAAAGAGAGTGAGTCCCGAAACCGAGAGGCCTACTGTAACTCTAGGCGAAACGGCTGGAACGCTCCCACACGGCTCTCCCCCTGGCTGGCAGGATCCAAGAGAGCGAGTCCAGCACTGAAGTGAGATTATATAGTCCTGGTCATATGACTGACCGTGGTGCTCCCTGGGACATGCAGTCTTCTTTCTGTGAGCAGCAGATTCGTCAAAATTATCTATGCTTAACATGATGTTATGATGTGGAATACTGATAGCAAAATTACAAAATTGCAAAACCATGACAACAGTATTAATTTGTTTTAAAATTCCCTCTTGTTCTTGAAAACATCTTACTACTTTGAGAAACCTTTAGTAACATCTTCATTACATTTCTTGTTTCTATTGTGACGGTGTATTCCAGCAAGTACACTGAAATGAAATCACAGCGGTGGTTTTGTGGGTAGACTCTTAATCAGGTCCTCAGGCAAATGCTGCTTTCCCTTCTTGTGGGGTCTCTAACTATTTTTTTCCAGTAAATACACTGTTAAATAGCCTAGGAAACTAGAATATTTTATGCTTTTTTTGTGACGTGTATTCGTTGAGAATAATTACATTTTTGCTTCCTTGTTTTCTCACAGTCAGATATTCTCTAGCTTGTCATAATGATTACTTTCATCCAAGGTCACTGAACAAATCCATACCCTTAAGCTTATGGTGGTGGGTTTTTAATTCCAGTATAGATGCCTGTGTTGCTCTGATGCAATTAATTGTAACCTTATTAGAATGAAACTTTTCTTGAGCACGTAGCATGACTCCTTTTCTGGTATATGCTTTTGCAGTCTTCATATAATTTATATCCTGATATTGAAATCATAGTAATTACTTTCTTCCATCAAGTTTCTGACATACCTGTTACCTTTTTAATAGTCAGGTGTTGCAGTTTGCCCATAGACTCACTTGCAGATAAGCATACATGTGTCTAATCTACTTAAATCAGTAGTATTTCATTCTAGCATCTGCTTCAACTGCTTGAATGCTACTCTTGTACATCCTCTCTAAGGAAAGCATAGCACGCTTTTTAACGATGTCTTTCCTAGAGTGCAATTCACCATACCTCTGTAAAGACACAGGGTTTTCTCTTTTCTTATTCCTCCTTTTCTACACAGTCTGCTTTTCCAACTTCTACCAAGGTATAATGTAATGTCCCTTTGCTGCACTATGTTCAGAGCCACACACTGAGCCTGACAGGCACTCAGTTTGATCGGCATAGTAAACACCAGAAAACATGATGCAAAATAACTCCTAGCACTTCATTTGGGAGGGATGCTGCTACTTGCTTAGTGTTGAAGCTGTGATAGCTATGCGATGTTAAACACTTTGTTAGATGATCAGTATAGTATTTTCTCATGAGAATAGTGTAGTTGTAGAAGGTAAATGTATTACCAGAATAGTATAATCTAAAATGCAGTTTTCTGATTTGGTTTTTTTTTTTTTTTTTAGATCCTTGCAAGTGGTGTTCCTGCACATTCATCTACACAGACGAGCAGCAACAATGAACCAGAAAAAAAGAAAAAGAAGCTACAACAGTAGTAAGGTCAAATAGTTAATACAGGTAGAAATGAATTATTTGTATTTACTTATTTTTCCCTATGGGCAAAATAATAGGAACATCCTGTTTACTTTTAAATACCTTTTTTAATAATTTGTGAAACTCATCTTTTTTTTTTTTTTTTTTTTTTTTTACTATTTGTATGTGTGCAAGAAGATAAGTTTTAAATCTGAATATATCTGTAATTTTATTATATGGATGAAAGTAAATACTTCTCCAAAGTAACAACATTTATGGTATTTTTTTATGTGGCATTATGGTTCTTTGTCATCTCAAAAATGTAGATATCACTGAAGAGAGCACATAAATATATAATGTACCCCAATTTCATAAATTTATTTTACTGGTACTGGAAGCTTGGAAGGATCACTTTACAAAGTTAAGTGGAACAGATTTTTTGCTTTACAGTTGCTGTTACCAAATCATGGCTTTTATCAGCAAGAAAAACACTCCTCCAACTGCTTCTTCTAAGTCAGCCTTCCCTATACAGTAATGCTGAGGTCCAGTGGACTGCTGCTAATAAAGGAGTAATATCCAGTGTTAAAATGGAGGAGGGAAAAAAAAACAAACACAACAGTTAAATCCACAGCTTTTTACTGGTAACTCACTTCTGTATCTACCTTTGTTCACACAGTTGCTATCAATTATTTGTCATATACACAATATACTGCTTCAATCCTGATTCATCCAAGGAAGGTGATGAAAGTATATCCCATTTAGAAGACAATAAGAACATCTATATCAAAAACTGACATTAGGAATTCACTTCATAGATCAAAGCAAGCAAGCAAAGAAAACATACCCCATGCTTGAGAAGAACAATAACATATGGCAACTCTACCATTCTGCAAATAAGCACCAGAAAAGCCTACAGTGACTGTCTTGAGCTGCTTGTAAATTGTCAATCTGCAATAACAACCTGCATTCAGTTATGTTCATTAAAAAAGAAGACCATCTCTGTAGGTGTGAGGTAGGTTTTCGTGCTAACAAAACCTGTTTTAGCCATACACATCGCCACAATTAAAAAGGCTGTCTCCTTTTTAAAAGGCTGGACAATGTAACAGAAAACAGTTTAACTAAAAAAAGTCTTTTCTGTCTTCATTGCATTCTGTTAACCCTAGTAAGAAGTGAAATTACTTGTTTCAGTTCTCAGGTGCTAAAGAATGATCTTATAATAGACAAACTGTTACAGGCTTAAGATACATTTGGGGAAAGTTCTTGTGCATTAGATTGGAGTGTAGGGGTATGAGTGATTGTGCACTGTGTAAAGTTGGAAGGATAAACCGTGCCACCACAAAAATGGCGATCCTAGACTTTAAAGCAACAGTTACGTGTGGGAATACAAGAAAGGCTATTCAGAGCAGAAGCTGTGGAGCAATGTAAGCATGAGAAAGCAAAGCTGAGAACCAAGGACACCTCCAGAAGAAGAGAAAAACAAAGACAAGAAAGCTGTGTGATGGCTGTGTGGTGATGACCCTGATTAAAGAAAGAGCGTGGTTGGGAACAGCTCCCAGCTCTGATTGAAGAAGTGTCTATGTGAAGAGTTAAGGAGTTTCTGTGGAGTGTTTTGTTGACTATGAAACTCTCCAGCCCAGATATAGACGAGGTGGTGTCTTTTGGTCTTTGTCCTGCGCAATCTGCAGTCCTGCCTGAGTTGCTCCTGTTATGATTGCTGACACAACTTTGGTCACCATCACCTCACTTGGTGCAACGACCAGGATATTGTCTGTGTAGGGGTATATGCAAACACTGGGGAACCTTTGGCACACAGGAGATAAAATGTCAGCAATAAATTGTAAACAAATGGTCAGGCTGTTCTTCATGCCCTGAGGTAACATGGTCCAGTGGTATCAATGAGAGGGATCCCCAACAGTAATGGAAGGCAAGCATTAATTCCCCCAACAAAAATGCATAATTTAGTGCATCATCAGTGCAACAGGATGTTGAAGAAAACAGTCTTTTGGGTCTATTACAAGAAGCGGCCACGACTGTGGGAACATCAGTGTGGGAAGGCAGCCCTGGCTGACATGGGCCCATATCTTCAATAACAGCATTAGTCTTTCTGAGATCATGCAACAGTCTCCGTTTTCCTGATTGTTTTTTTATCACAAACATGGGGCAATTCCACCGGCTTCCAGCTGGTGCTATATGCCTGGCTGCAAGCAGTTCTTCAACAAGGGCATTTAGTGGGATAGGGTCCACCCACAGGGGTGTATCTGGTTTTCATACCAAATGTGGGATCTGCTGCAGGGCAGTGGCCCCTAAGAGAAATCCATACTGAGGGAAAGGCTCCACAGTCCCATACATACAACCCCTTCCACAGAGAGGGACAGGGCTATGAGAGAACTAAGACTGAATGGGGGCAGCTCTGCCCATGGTCCAGTGACTGTAAGAACAGCTGTGCTTTGTTTCAGTACAGTGCTCTCCTGTACTTCTTAGTCCTGCACGGTATTTGTAAGCAGCCACTGGGGTGGCCAGAGCATCACAGGGATAACCGTAACTGCACTGCTGTCAAGGATACCTTTCACTTTGACCTCTCATCTCCCCTGTTGCAGCACACAAGTCAGATTTGGTCTACCCAGCAGACCTGGGGTTCACTGGTCAATCCGAAACCACTGTCACCCCTGAGATGTTGATTCATTGGGGTGGATTCGGTTGAAATCAGTTGCACTGTAAAACTTCTTGCGGGGACAGTGTGAGATGGAGTTGGTGTCCACAGCATTACCTTCATTTCTTCTGCATCAATAGCACCATGCAAAACAAAAAGTCCCATCCAAGTGACAGACACTGCCCAACTAAGAGCGCTGCCATTCAAGTCATGAGGACACATCATTTCAAGATCATGCAGTGTAAGAACGCAGCTATCACATATGGAGTGAATCAATTGACAGTACACAGGGCGCCAATGCCACGGTCTGTGACCGTACACCATAAATCTCGCAGGATGCTATACGAGAGAGCCTCCCACCATGGTTTTTGGTCTAAGGCACAATAACAGGGAATGACCTTAACATATCTGTCTCCAGCTTTCCCAGCCTCACTCCAAATGAGTGCCCACGTATTGTGTCAATTGGGGGGCAACTGATCCATCTCTTCTTCAGGGTCTATTGGGCCAGGATCAAAGGGATTATCAAGGCCCACTGGAGGGGAGGTGATGGGCCTGCCTTGTGGCGGTGATAATGAGGGTGTTGCTGGCACAGCGGGTGAATCTGAGGAGGAGCCTGTGGTTCCTTCATCCTGTGGTAGACGAGGGGTGACCGACAGTAGGGCCACATGACTTTATAAAGCTTCAGAAATTTTTCTCCACATTTCATGCAACCCAGACTCTGCCTTATCACCTTTAGTGGACATGTCCCACAATTTTAACCCATTCCTTTCCCAAGTCTCTGGGTCGTTTACTATACTTCCTGGTTGTACATGCAAGTATTTGCTGTAGATCAGGGGTGAATAGTGACGCCACCCATCGTTTAAGGAGAAATTCACAGAATCACAGAATTTTTCAGGTTGGAAAAGACCTAGAAGATCATCTAGTCCAACCATTACCAATACTTCCCAGCTAAACCATATTCCTCAACGCAACATCCAAACACCCAGCCAGCTCCTTACCCAGCTGAGAGTGTACACATCCAAGCCACGGGCTGCCAGCTTTTGCAGGAGAATAGTATGGGAGACAGTGTCAAAGGCTTTGCTGAAGTCTAAGTAGACCACATCAACAGCCTTACCTTCATCCATCAGTCGGGTCACAGGGTCGTAGAAGGAGATCAGATTGGTCAAGCAGGACCTGCCCTTCACGAACCCATGCTGGCTAGGTCTGATCTCCTGGTCATCCCACACCTGCCACGTGATCTCCCTCAAGACAATCCGTTCCATTACCTTCCCTGGCACCAAGGTCAGGCTAACAGGCCTGTAGTTCCCCGGATCCTCCTTACAACCTTTCTTGTAAATGGGAGTCACGTTGGCAAGCCTCCAGTCTTCTGGGACCTCACCCCTTAACAAGGAGCGCTGAAAGATAACAGAAAGCGGCTCAGCGATCACTTCTGCCGGTTCCTTCAGCACTCTTGGGTGAATCTCATCCGGCCCCATGGACTTGTGGCAGTCCAGTTGGAGCAGTAATTCCCTGACCTCTTCTTCAAGAATCACAGGGGGTTCAGTCTGCTTCCCAGCCGAGGCTACCAAGCCAGAGCGTGGGGAGCCCTGGGAATAACCGAGATGACTTTTAAAGACAGACGTAAAGAAGGCATTCAGAACTTCTGCCTTTTCTTTATCTTCTGTGATCACATTCCCAGCCTCGTCCAGTAAAGAATGGAGATTCCCCTTTGTATTCCTCTTACAGTTGATGTATTTGTAAAAGAGTTTCTTGTTTGTTTTTAACCCAGCTGCCAGCTTAGATTCAAGCTGGGCTTTTGCCTCTCTGATTTTCCCTCTACACATCTTAACAGCCTCTTTGTAGTCATTTTGAGTTGCTCTTCTCTCCTTCCACAGGCGGTAGATTCTCTTTTTCTCCCGCAACCTTAAGAACAGTTCCCTATTCATCCATGCCGGTCTTCTTCCCCGTCGGCTCATTTTGCGGCTCAGGGGGACCGCCCGCTCCTGCGCCTTTAAGACTTCTTTCTTCAAGAGCGACCAGCCATCTTGGACCCCTTTGTTCGCTAAGACTGAACGCCAGGGGACTGCCCCTATTAGTCTTCTGAACAAATCAAAGTCTGCCCTCCGGAAGTCTAAGGTGGCAGTTTTGCTGTTCTGCCTCCAGGCTCCACCTAGAATTGAGAACTCTACCATTTCGTGGTCACTCTGTCCAAGGCAGCCCCCAACCTCCACATCTCCCACTAGACCTTCCCTGTTTGTGAACAGCAGGTCTAGCGGAGCGGCTTCTCTCGTGGGCTCTCTCACCAGCTGCATTAGGAAGTTATCCTCTATGCATTCCAGGATCCTCCTAGACTGCTTCTTTTCTGCCATGCCGTACTCCCAGCATATGTCAGGGAAGTTAAAGTCACCCATGAGGACAAGGGCTGGTGACCACGCAGCTCCTGCCAGCTGCTTATAGAACAGCTTGTCTGCCTCTTCATCCTAGTTTGGCGGTCTATAACAGACGCCCACCAGGATGTCAGCCTTATCGGCCCTTCCCCTGATATTTACCCATAGGGATTCTACCACATCGTCCCCAGTCGCAAGCTCTGCAGCATGAAAGCAATCCCTGACATAGAGAGCCACCCCGCCACCCCTCCTTCCTCGCCTATCATTCCTGAAGAGTTTGTAGCCATCCATCGCAGCACTCCAGTCATGGGAGCAATCCCACCATGTTTCCGTTATGGCAACTAGGTCATAGTTTGCCTGCCTCACAATGGCTTCCAACTCTTCTTGTTTGTTTCCCATGCTGCGTGCATTGGTATAGGCGCACCTCAGCCGAGCCCCTCGCCTTGCTCCTAATCCCAATACCACTTCATCAGGCTTATCCCTAGAAGACCTGCCTTTACCCCCTTTCCCCTTCATAGAGTCATCCTCCTCCATCACGAAGGCACAAGACCATGGATTCTTACAAGCACATCCCTCTCCTGCAAGCACTGGATCACTATGCACTGACTCTGTGTTAGTGACCCCAGCTACACACCCATCCCCCTTCATACCTAGTTTAAAGCCCTCTGAATGAATCTGCCTAACTCTCAGCCTAAGATCCTTTTTAAACGCTGGGAGAAGCCACTCCTATCAGTTTCTAGCCGGTCCAGTCTCCTGCAGACAGAGGCCAAGTCAAAGAACCCAAATCCCTGCTGGGCACACCAAGCTTGGAGCCAGGAATTAATCCACTGGCCTATTACATTAAGTCCCTCATTATTCCCTATAGCTAGAGGGACAGAGGAGAACACAACTTGTGCTCCTGAACCCTTTACCTGTCTCCCCAGGGCTCTGAAATCCTTTTTCAGAGTCCTTAGGGAAGTATTGCGTAAATTATCCCTACCAACCTGAAACAACAACAGATCAGTGGGCCGGACAAGGGAAGGAAGTTTCTGCTTAATATCCTTTACTCAGGCACCCGGGAGGCAGCAGACCTCCCTATGCAGAGGGTCTGGCCTACATATTGGCCCTTCTGCTCCCTTCAGCAGAGAGTCACCAATGACAATGACCCGTCGTGTTTTCCTATTTGATGATGTATTAATTTTAGGAGAAGACTGGTTAGATCTGGAAAGCACCAACTGAGGAGATCATCATCACCACCATTATCCAGTTGTCCCTGCAGAGCACTGTACCTGTTCTGCAGGGGCAGCTGGGGGGGCTGGGGACTCACCGGGGGGGCATGCCTTCATCGTCGAGAAGGGGCCTTATGCCACTGACCTACATCCTCCAATTCCTTGCCTTTGTTCCCAGGAGGGTGAGAGGACAGTGGGTTCACTGTAGCAGGAACGCCGTCTGCATGTGGGTTCCCCTCTGTTACCTGTTTGCAAGGCGGCAGGGGGTGGCATTCTCCATGCAGAGCCTCATCAGGCTGCCAGGATCTAGGAGCTGAAAGGGCTTGGTGCCAGCAGTCAATTTCCCTCTCAGAATCCCTAATGCTTCTCAGCCTCTCCACCTCTTCCTTCAGGTCAACTACAAGGCTGAGTAAGTAGTTAACCTGGTCACATCGTACACAATCACTGCCTCCCTCACCCAGCACTGCAAGGGCCAGGCTCTGGCACTCAGTACAGCCAGAGACCTGCACACCAGCATCTCGGGCTAGGGGCTTGGTCTGGGTATCTTCAGACTTTTTGGTGGCAGCCTTCCTTTCAGGCATGTGCAGGACGTCAGTCTGGGTCTCCGCAGTCTTCTTGGCTGCTGCCACCCTTTTCTGAGGGCATGGGACCCTTGTCTGGGCCTCCTCAGTATTTCTGGCAGCAGCCCTCCACCGGGGCACGACCATAGCTAAGGAGAATACTTACCAGCACTGAAACCTGAAACAGGAAATCCCGAGGTACACAGACCCTAACCCCTCCTATCTGTCGCGGGTGCCGGTTTAAATCCCCCGCCGTTGCCTGGCAACGCCCACACGCTGCGTCAGCGGCTCCCGCGAGGTCTGCCGGGCTGCTCCTGTAGCTCGGGGGTTCCCTGCTTGAAGGAATCGCCCGAGATCCCCCTTGAACCACGCGGTCAGGCGCTGCTGATCGGTCCGGGACGGCTCCGAGTCAGGCGACTTCGGCGATCAAAAGGGCTTCTACCGGGTACTGTGCCGGTTTAAATCCCCCGCCGTTGCCTGGCAACGCCCACACGCTGTGTGGAGCACACCAAGCCGAGGCTGTGCCGCCCCACTGAAGGACGTTCTGCACACAGAAGGCGAGCAGTCAACAACGGGGAGCTCACTAACGAAGGAGCAATGAGTAAATCTCAAAGGATTACAGAGAATTTTAGAGTTTGAGACTCAACCTGCATCTGCCACAGCTGCTTTTATTAAATGGATAAGCGAAAACGTCCCTGAGTTTCCGGTCAGTGGGTTATTTTTTTGATGGGGAGCTTTGGGACAAAATGGGCATACAGCTCTTGGAGGCACCTACTACCACAGACAAAACGGCCGCTGAACTTTTACCTGTTTGGCGCCAAACATCGGAACCGCTCAAACAACTCCTTCCCAATGTGCCCCATCGCCCTCCCCCCAACCCCGGCCGCTGCCCCTCGGTGCGGAAAGCAGCCCCTGCCCGGACCCGATTAGCTGTTCCAACCCCACCTCCGCCCGGGGATGAGGAAAATCGTGACCCCTCCCGCCGCGCTGCTGCCCACCGCCCCCCTCCCGTCGCTCGCCGCGCCGCTCCCGCCCTCCGCCCCCCCCCGTCAAAAGTCGTGACGTTCCCGCCTTCCGCACCTCACGTCGTTCACCGTAGCGCTCTCAGCCTCTTCCCGCCTCACGCCGCTTGCCGCTCCGCCTCTGCCGCCCACGTATAGCTTGGTTAAAGACGATTATGGACCGGAACCGCAGCCTCTTTTTAATCATGGTCCAGTAGATCCGGAGGATGAACCGAACTTTTGTCCTCCGGATTATAATTTGAAGGGGATGGGAAGGAAACATGCGGTTGCTTCTACAGCATACTACAGTGCTTTAAAGCAGTGCAGAAAAGAAGCAACATCGTGGGGCGATGCTGATATGGCACAAGCTGCTCCTGTGATGGATCATGGAAATCAACACCCCGGTGGGAATCCCTGCCTTGTGAGGTGGTGAAGGAGCTAAGGAAGTCAGCGAGACATTATGGAGTTCAGTCCGCCTTCACGTATAATCTTTTAGTTGCAGTTGGTGACAGTTATGTTATGACCCCTCATGACTGGAAAATTTTGTTACAAACGATTCCATCTCCCGTGCAGTACACTGTATTTATAACTGAATACTGAGAACAGGTTGCCGTCCTGACTGTGGATTATCTGAATAACTTACATCATATTGGCACGGAGGAGCAGTAGTGTTGAATAACCCACTGCTGAAAAAAGGAGTGGGAAGCACGGGCTACATATCCTGGCCCGCTGTCTATTTTAATCGTGTGAGGGACCCCAAGAGCTGCAAAGGCTAGTAAAAAGTGTTTACAGACGTCTTTTGACTTTTCTCATGTAAGCACGGATACAAAAACACAGGCAGAGAAAGAACCAATAGAAACGTGAATGTAACAGAGCTTCCCAAATTCTGGTATGCATGTAACATCAGTTGGCCAAATTTCTAAGGAGCTCAATCCTTGAGGATTAAAGCCCATGGAGGGTGTTGGTGCAACAGTTTGACAGTCTGGATATGACTGTATGATCTTCTGGGCCTGATCTGTCGTCAGTTGAAATGCATGCTGTACTGCTTTCAATTTTGATGGTAAAAATTGTTCTTGGGCATACCAACTGGGGACAATAATTGCTCCCACCAGTGTGTCCGCCTGTGCATTACCCTCAGAAATAGGGCCTGGTGGAGAGGAGTGAGAGTGAACATGCAGAATGAAGTAAGATTCTGAGCAACGGTCTAGAAACCACTTTAAGTGCAAAAGAAGTGCCAACAACTGTGCATTAGCTATCTCCTTTAGATGAGAACGCTCCAGTCACATTGCAGCGCCTGCAACATGAGCAGAATGTGTTACTGTTGCTGGAGCACACGGACCACTGCTGTAAGTTCCACAATTTGCGGAGAGCTGGTGGTGACAAGGTTGTCACTATTCCAGATCCCGGCAGTACCTCTCCATACAATGACTGCACAGCCAGTCCTGCCGGATCCATCTGTAAAAATAGTAAGAGCGCCTACAAGAGGACTTAATGATAATTTAGAAACTGGCAGCAAATGAGGAGAATGAAGAGATTGTAAAAGCTTGTGCGCTGGCATATGAATACTAATGTGCCCTGAAAATCTGACTTGCTGTATGTCCTTGTGAGAAGCAATCTGAGCATTTAGGGATGATGAATCCCCGGTCTGCCATGTTTTTCTCAGTGCTCCCTTGTACAGGCTCTCACACTTGTCTCAGTGCGCTCTGTGTTCATCTCAGTGCCCACCACGTTTGTCTCAATGCACTTTGGACTGGTCAGTCTTCAAGTCAGGTCAAGTCACAGAATCACAGAATCACAGAATGACCCGGGTTGGAAGGGACCTCAAGGATCATGTGGTTCCAACCCCCCTGCCTAGCAGGGCCACCAAACATACGTCTTTACTAGATCAGGTTGCCCAGAGCCCCGTCCAACCTGGTCTTGAACACCTCCAAGGACGGGGCATCCACAACCTCCCTGGGCAGCCTGTTCCAGGACCTAACCACTCTCCTAGTAAAGAACTTCCCCCTAACATCCAACCTAAATCTTCCCTCTTTTAACTTAAAACCATTTCCCCTAGTCCTGCTATTATCAGCCCTTTCGAAGAGTTTGCTCCCCTCCTGGGAGTAAGTTCCCTTCAGGTATTGAAAGGCTGCAATGAGGTCACCCCGCAACCTTCTCTTCCCCAGGCTGAACAAACCCAACTCCCTCAGCCTGTCCTCATAGGGGAGGTGCTCCAGCCCCCTGATCATCTTCGTGGCCCTCCTCTGGACCCTTTCCAAAATCTCCATATCTTTTTTGTACTGAGGGCTCCACACCTGGACACAGTACTCCAGATGGGGCCTCACAAGAGCAGAGTAGAGAGGGACAATCACCTCCCTATCCCTGCTGACCACCCCTCTCCTGATGGAGCCCAGGATCCCATTTGCCTTCCGGGCTGCCAGAGCGCACTGCTGGCTCATGTTAAGTTTCTCATCTATTAGGACCCCTAGGTCTTTCTCTGCCGAGCTGCTCTCAAGGACAACTCCTCCCAGTCTGTACAAGTGCCTGGGGTTCTTCCGGCCCAAGTGCAAAACCTTGCACTTTGCCGTGTTGAACCTCATTAGGTTCACCCGAGCCCAGCTTTCCAGCCTGTCAAGGTCCCTCTGAATGGCATCCGTTCCCTCCACCGTATCGACTGCACCACTCAGCTTGGTGTCATCAGCAAACTTGCTGAGGGTGCACTCCATTCCCTCATCGATGTCATTAATAAAGATGTTAAAGAGCACCGGTCCCAAGACAGACCCTTGAGGGACACCGCTCGTTACCGGCCTCCACCTGGACATAGAGCCATTGACCACCACCCTCTGTCTGCGGCCTTTCAACCAATTGCTTATCCATCTAGTTGTCCACCCATCAAATCCACTTCCCTCCAATTTGGAGATGAGGATGTGATGGGGGACCATGTCAAAGGCCTTGCTCAGGTCCAGGTAAATGACATCGGTCGCCTTCCCTTCGTCCACCGACGCCGTCACTCCATCATAGAAGGCCACAAGATTAGTTAAGCATGACCTTCCCCTGGTGAAGCCATGCTGGCTGTCCCTGTTCAGGCACCAATCGTCATGAGTTAGCAACACAACACAGGGTCCTCATGCCATAAAGATTCTCTCCTTTATTTTCCTAAGCAAGCTTTTTATATTCTAACATGCATATTCAGTACATTTCTACTCGCAATCCATTGGCTAGAAAGCAAGGAATTTCCATAACAAGTCTTCATAACACTAGAATCCTTCCTTTTTCGAGGTTTTCTCTATCAACTGAATTTGTTCTTGGGAAAAAGCTTCTGGCTGGGCAAACAGAATATCATCCATGTAATGGTAGATGACTGTTTATTTCCAGGCCTGCCGAAACGGTTGCAGAGCATGATCCACATATAACTGACACTAGCTGAGGAACTGTCAGGACTTATTGACAGGTGTTTAAACTAGATAGGAAGGGCAAAGGGGACAAAATGAGGGCTGCTGGGTCTGAGGCGGCAGTTCAAGACTTAAAGCAGAGCTTGTTGGGTGCAGACAATGGAGTTAAAAGGCATGGAGAGGGGTGGGGAGATGCTGCCTCTCTCAAGTGCCTGTATACTAACACGCGAAGCATGGGAAATAAACAGGAAGAATTGGAGTTCTGCATGTGATCGCATGGCCATGATCTCATTGCAATCACAGAGACGTGGTGGGACAGCTCGCATGACTGGAATGTTGTCATGGAGGGCTCTGTGCTTTTTAGGAAAGATCGGCTAGCAAAGTGGGGTGGTGGAGTTGCTCTTTATGTGAGAGAGCAGCTAGAATGTATTGAACTCCACCTGGGGGAGAGTGATGTAAGCAGTTGAAAGCTTGTGGGTAAAAATCAAGGGCCAGGCTGGTAAGGGGGACACTGTTGTGGGTGTGTACTACAGGCCCCCTGATCAGGAGGAGGAGGTTGATGAGGCCTTCCGAAAGCAACTGGAAGTAGCGTCATGCTCTCAGGCGCTGGTACTTATGGGGGATTTCAATTATCCAGATATTTGCTGGATGACCAACATGGCCAGGCATGCGCGGTCCATACAATTCTTGCAGTGCGTTGAAGATAACTTTCTGATGCAGGTGGTCGAGGAACCGACGCGGGGTGGGGTGTTGCTGGACCTTATTCTCACCAACAAGGAAGGACTCGTTAAGGAAGTAAAAGTCGGGGGTAGCTTGGGTTGTAGTGACCATGAGATGGTGGAGTTCGAGATCCTGAGTGGAGAAAGCAAAGCAAAAAGTAGGATTGCTACCCTGGACTTTAGGAGAGCCAACTTTGATCTCCTCCAGGACCTACTTGGGGCTATCATGTGGGCCAGGGTGCTGGAAGGCAAGGGGGCCTGTGAGAGCTGGTTAGCATTTAAACGGCTCTTCTTCCAATCTCAGGATCAGTGCGTCTCTGTGACTAAGAAATCGGGAAAAGGTGACAGGAGACCTGCGTGGATGAGTAAGGAGCTCATGTGCAAGCTCCGCGGAAAGAAAAAAGTACATGATATGTGGAAAAAGGGTCTGGCCACTTGGGAACAATATAAGAATGTAGTCAGGGACTGCAGAGATGTGACCAGGAAGGCTAAAGCCCACCTGGAGCTGAATCTAGCTAAGGAGATAAAGGATAATAAAAAAGGCTTTTTAAAGTACGTTAACAGCAAAAGGAAGGCTAGGGAGAATGTGGGCCCCATACTAAGTGAGGGGGGTGTTCTGGTAGCGGGGGATGCTGAGAAGGCGGAAATACTGAACGCCTTCTTTGCCTCTGTCTTTAGTGAAAGGGCTCTCCCCCAGGAATCCCAGACCTTGGAGGTTGATGAGAGAGTCTGTGGAATGGGAGATTTCCCTTTAGTCAGGGAAGAGGTGATCCATGAGTGCCTAGAAAACATTAAGGTCCATAAATCCATGGGACCTGATGGGGTGCATCCGCAGGTGCTGAGAGAGCTGGCAAAGGTCATTGCTGAGCCGCTCTCAGTAATCTTTCAGAGGTCTTGGAGAACTGGGGAGGTGCCTGAAGACTGGAGGATGGCCAATGTCACTCCAGTCTTCAAAAAGGGCAAGAAAGAAGACCCAGGTAATTATAGGCCAGTCAGCCTCACCTCTGTCCCAGGGAAGGTGATGGAACAGCTTGTGCTGGATGCGATCTCCAGGCAACTGGGAGAAAAGGAGGTTATCAGGAGTACTCAGCATGGGTTCACCAAGGGGAGGTCGTGCTCGACCAACCTGGTGGCCTTTTATGAAGATGTCACTCGCTGGGTGGATGGGGGGAGAGCGGTAGATGTAGTCTACCTTGATTTCAGTAAGGCTTTTGATACGGTCCCCCATGACATCCTTATAACAAAGCTGAGGAAGTATGGGATAGATGAGTGGACGGTGAAGTGGATCGAGAATTGGCTGACTGGCAGAGTGCAGAGGGTTGTCATTGGTGGTGCGGTGTCTGGCTGGAGGCCTGTAACTAGTGGCATCCCCCAGTGGTCTGTACTGGGTCCGGTCTTGTTCAACATCTTCATCAACAACCTTGATAAGGGGATAGTGACCACCCTCAGCAAGTTTGCTGATGACACGAAGTTGGGAGGATTGGCTGACACACCTGAAGGCTGTGCTGCCATTCAGCGAAACCTGGACAGGCTGGAGAGCTGGGCAGTAAGAAACCAGATGTGGTTTAACATAAGCAAGTGTAGAGTCTTTCACCTAGGGAGGAATAATTGCATCACCATTACAGGTTGGGAGATGACCTGCTGGAGTGGAGCTCTGCAGAGAGGGATCTGGGTGTTGTGGTGGACAACAGGTTGGCCATGAGCCAGCAGTGTGCCCTGGTGGCCAAAGAGGCCAATGGCATCCTGGGTTGTGTTGAAAAGAGCGTGGCCAGCAGGTCGAGGGAGGTGATCCTCCCCCTCTACTCTGCCCTGCTAAGGCCTCATCTGGAATACTGTGTCCAGTTCTGGGCTCCCCAGTACAAAAAAAACAGGGATCTCTTGGAAAGAGTCCAGCGGAGGGCCACAAAGATGGTGAAGGGCCTGGAGCATCTCCCCTATGAAGAAAAGCTAAGTGAACTGGGTCTGTTTAGCCTTGAGAAAAGAAGAGTGAGATGGGACCTGATGCAGGTCTATAAATATCTGAGGTGTGAGGGGCAGAATGAGGAGGCCAGATTCTTTTCAGCAGTGTGTGGAGACAGGACAAGGGGAAACAGCCAGAAACTGAAGCATAGGAAGTTCCGCACAAATGTGCACAAGAACTTCTTTACAGTGAGGGTGACGGAGCACTGGGACAGGCTGCCCAGGGAGGTGGTGGAGATATTTAAGACCCGCCTGGACGCCTACCTGTGTGACATGGTGTAGGGAGCCTGCTTTGGCAGGGGGGTTGGACTCAATGATCTCTAGAGGTCCCTTCCAACCCCTACAATTCTATGATTCTATGAACTGCCTTATATGGGCATGTGGGGAGCGGCACCAGAGGGGAGGTCGGGAAGGGGACGGGGTTTCTGGCCCGGCTCCCAGCGAGGTGACAGCGTGGTCGGAACTTCCCGCTTCCCACAGCCCGTCGGTGAGATTGGGACTTGGTTTTCTCCTTGTTGAAACTCTCTCGTTGTTGTTTTGTGTTACTGGGTTTATTAAACTGCCGTTCGTTCTGAGATCATTCTTTCTTCATTTTTTTTTTTTCTCCTAGACCCATTCGGAATCTCCCTTCCCTTCCCCTCTCCCGGAGCGTGCGTGGCCAGACCGCGCCACGCCGCAGCGCGCTGTTAGAGAAGGGAGGTACTTTTGTTCCTGATCTCCTGGGTTTGTTCCCGCCGTCAGGGAGTGAGCTCTAGAGAAAACTCCGTGACAGGTATTTAGGGACGTGGTTTAGCAGGCAATATTGGTGGTACGTAGATAGTTAGACTAGGTGATCTTGGAAGTTTTTTCCAACTTGAATGACTTTATTATCATTGCTTCCCTCAGATAAGCTGCCTTAAATCTAATTGCTTCCATTCTTGTAACCATTATAAGAAAATCCATAAGTAAAGGTAAGCACTACAGTGATCAATCTAGCTTGTACTGCTACAGTGCTGGGATGCTGCTAGTTATGAGTCCTTGCCCAAAAACCTGAAGCCATGTTAGATCACCTAGCTCTGTAGTCATGAGACACACAGATGCTGTCAGTAGTGAACCAAAGTAATCTTAACAGGTACAGTCCCAGACTCAGTGCAGAACTCCCACCACAGCAGCTAAGGAGACACCAAGCTTATAGTGGTAGCTATTGGATTCTCCAAGTTTATTTCAGTTGAGCTATACTCCAGAATGCCTGGGGTTACAGTAGCTGTTTTCAGTGTTTTACAGTGCTGTGTTTCAGCACAGACTTGCTCTGCCAATGCCCATTCCTAGCTCATGAGTCAAAAAATTGCAATCCCACATGGTACAGCTTTCCTTGTGAGTTGCTAAAGTCAATCTCTCTTAAATAGTTTTCTTAATTAATTGTTACTTGACAGTATTCACTGAGCTTTCTGAATGCTGTCATTACCGAGGATTTCATTGAATTTAAAGCCCATCTTTATAAAGACTTCAGAAGGAGACAAAACGATTAACTGATTACAATAGAAAAACAGCACATTACACGACTGATGTAATCCCACTGCTACAACTCTGAAAGACCATTTTGGCTATTTTATAAAAAAAAGGCTGGTTCCAGGAAATATACAGCATATTGAATCTATAACTGATTCTGCACTTCAGTTGTAGAGCCATATTAATGTAACTCAAATTAGTTTCGAAATGTATACATTTAGAGCAGATCACCAGCCTCCTTGCCTGACCACTTTTCACTGTACCCCAGAGCCCTCTCCCCAAACAATGCTGCAAGCTGTACCAAAGCACTAAACAAGTGAGGTATTGAAGGCAAGTCTTTATTCTGTTTTACTACTCAATTTACAACTGAAATTCGTGTTAATAGACTCTTGTTAAAAAAATAATTAATGTAAACAAGGACCGTTTTGTGCAACATGTGCCAACCAATGCATGAAGAACAACTACAGAAAGAGAACGGTCAAATGATAATTTGTACAGTAGGTTTCTTCTACAAAACAATTGTACCAAGCATATATGCAAGTTTTCATAAAATAATTCTGATCTAACTGAAGTCTGAAACAAGACAGAAGATAACATTTTACTGGGGCAAAGGAATGTCTGTAATTATTTCATACATACAATCATTTCTGGTGTTATCTTCCCCTTGCATTTAAGGGAATACTCATACATGGTGCAATCAGGCATCCTAGTGATGACGTTTATTTTTGTGTTTGTTTTAATCTGTAGTTACTTTAAAAACCTCTGATCATAGAATACAGCACTACCAAGAATCACAAGTTTTAATTAAAAGAAAACAAGTCTTAATCATACCTACTGTACAGTTCATAAACGGATTATGATATGGACAGCCCTGCTTCTTACCTATATTGATGAATACTATTATTTTTAGCGATCAGACTTAGAAAAATAAATCTTTTGCACATTCCAGAAATCTACAATTCACCACTTCAGCTCATTATTCTTAAAAATCATCATTAGAAATAGAAAAGACATAATAAATATATTTTAAATTGACAGTAAGTTGTCTTGCCTTTGAGCTTCAAACCTCATCGTCTGAGGCTCATTTTGAATGCCCTATTAAATATACTAATTTCCCAGATGTCCAACTTCATTCTTTATTAAAAATAAAATCCTCTAGAAGTTATCAATTCAGTGCAGTTCACCTTTTATCAGGGCACTGCTTCAAGTTTGTCAAGCAGCTCACTCAGGACATTAGGTTCAGTTAGTGATAGGTACACAGTACAGAACTATTTTGTTGGTTTTTTTTTTACTTCTATAACAATTTATTGTGTGTTGTGCTCACTGTTTAGAAACCTGAAAGCTTTTTATTATTATTATTATTATTATTGTTATTTTTTAATTGGATGTATTGATTTTGAAATGTAAGAACTAAATGTAAGAACCAAAATACTGTTTAATTGATGAAAGTTTTTCAGGAATTGTTCAGTTCATACAATGGCTGCACAGAAGTCCCAGTTCTAATACACTGCTTTGTAATGCTATGCAATTCTATTCATATTCACATTGAAATTTTAAAAATGTTTTCAGTCCCCTTAACACTTAGACGTGACCAACTATTTCAGGCTTAGTGCGCCAATAGCCGTGCATTTGTCACTTTGAGACAGGCCTTTCCGTGGGCTGCTGCTCAGAACTGGAAGCAGTATTTCCATCCAGCATCCTGGGATTGGTTATCCTCGCTACAAGGAGAAACACACACTACTTCAGCTGGAGCAACCACTGGAACAGGTTCTGAATAATCCACAAAGGTTTACTTCAGAGCTCTACAAATGCAGAAATTTCCGTATTTCCCTTACAGTATTTCTCTTTCATTCTCCTTTTTAGTCAGCAGAGCTGGAAGAACACCATACTTAAAAAGAAATTAATTTGAAAATAACCTTTTAAACAAATATAATCCAATTTAACTTAATTTCACTTGATAACACGAAAAGAGTTCTCAGCTTCCAGACTTCCTCATTCTATTACTGTTGTTCAGTGGTGGCTTTTTTTCCATTGAAGGTACCAGATTGTTTTAAACTAATACTTGTGGCAGAAATTGGCATACAGAAGTTACATTTCAAAATACTTAACTAAGTATTTTGGTCATTTCTGCAGCAGACACAGTACAATTGGGAAATAAATATAAGGAGAAAGTAAAACTATAGTTGTCTACTGCAGTAAGAAAGGCAGCACCATTCCCTTAAGGACATCCTAAGACCATTTAATCTTACAGCACTTTCTTTGTTCCTTTGAAAGGATGCTGGGAGCATCAGTTTGGACACAAGTGTTCTTACTAGACATTAGCTGAATCTGGTGATCATCTTCAACATCAGTAGTAATGCAGTTCTTAAGAAACACAATCATTTAATTGTGAAGTACCACGTAGTAAGTCTTAGTTAAGCATTTGGTACAGGTAACCAATGGATACATGCTTTTATAAGTAAGTTGTTTGATTAAAAGGAAGAGATTCAGTTTTCCTATAAAGGAATTTCTGCCACCTGTCCTTTTCCTTTATTTCAGTCAAACCAAGAGAAAAATCTGCTCAAAGAATGCAAAGGATTTTTTTGACACGAAGCTCATCTTATTACTAAAAGCAATTAAGATTTTTTAACTATGGAAAAAAAGGTACATTATTTCCATAACTGTAATGGAGTTTTCACACAGCTGTTCACAAGGAAAATGCGTGAAGGACTAGCGTGGCATTAAAATCAAAGCATCCATTTTTAACAGTTTGCAATCTATTGTAAAGCACATGCATATTCCTAATGAAAGTCACCAGCTGCGTTTGATTTCTTTTTAGACCGAGACTATGATCCTGTTCCTATATCCCTAGTCCTACTCCCACCACATCTCTATTTCATCTCTATCTGCATTCTTGGTACCAACATTCCTGTAGCCACGCAATAAATCTGCAAAGGAAGAAAGCAATTCAAATCAAGACTAACACTGCTTACTCTCTCTCCCAAAGAAAAATTTCCCTTGCATCTGTAGGAGTTTCACACATTTTGCAGCTCCCTCTTCAAGCTGAAGTTATACCCAGACTTTACAAAACAAGCCTCCGCAGAGAGGTAATGGGTAGGAAAAAAACCTCAATGATTTCTCTGTTCAGCCTCTTTAATTTTCAAAAGGATCACTTAATAACACCAATAGGTTTTGTTAACAAGTCCTAAAAAAAAATCACATTTGTTAAAAATTCCCCAAATATTAACCAATTTATTATGTTTTCATCAGGAAAAACAAAACAGTGTGTACAATCCAGGCAAATGAGATCATATATATATATATATATATATATATATATATATATATATATGTATAAGCATTTATTGGATAACACAATTTAAGTTCTCCATCAGAACTACATACCACTCGTGTGAAATCCCTGAATTTGATTTTCATTTTTATGTTTCCAGGTAGAAATGTTGCAACTTGCATTTTGACAAAATACTGTATGATGCGTTTTCACTTTATGGAAACAGGACTGCTTCTCTGGAGATTTTGCTCCCAGCAACTGATTGTCTTTGTGGTTTAAAACAGAACACTCCTAAGGTTTATAAGGAGAAAGTTTATTTTAAAACCATTTTTACTAAAAAAGACACCCAAAAATCAAGATCCAAACTTACTATGTGAAAATGTCGAGTTATAATTAGTACCTTGGCCTCCTACCTTCCCCTTTTGAGAAGAAGAAAGGAAGATTGTTCTCTCTGTACAAATCTTTGAGATATACTGTCAGCAAGAACTTCTTTAGACCACATAATGTTGTGTTTAAAGTTGGGCTTAATCAGGGTCAAGAAATGGAAAGCTTAGCCATGAGAGAAGCCAGTCAGTTGCATGGCACCACTGACTCTGTACAACAGGTTTGACAGAAGACAGTTGATTTTGAAGGATATATCTACACACAATTTATACCCAATTGGACGATTAGGATAAGACCTCAGAGTTAGCGGCTATTCTTAGAAGTTGGATTAAGAAAAATCCATCTGTTCTTCCTGTATGGACACAGTTATCCAAATCTTAACTGACCAGAGTCTAAAATTTGATGTAATTCATCTATGAAACTTCATCAGTCCACTCTCTACCATGGCAAAACAGCAGCTATTACCATATCAGATACAGGCTTGATAGGCTTGAGTATTTTATGACTGGTCACTACCGTCTCCCCTTCCATCAAAGACCATAAATCATGCTGAGCAGTTGACCATAAACTGAATTTATAAGACCACAGTTACTAAGTATGAGGAGATGACCTTTGTTTTTTCCTGCAAAGAAACCAGCCTTGCTTCCCAGTCTCTGGAAGAACTTCCCATTAATCACAAGATTAAGAGCTTGGGAGCATTGCTAGGCTTTTTGGTTTATTTCTTTTTCCTTGTAGTTACAAAGGTGAGCCATTACTTGGCTTGTAAGGCACACATTTAAATACAAGTTTTAAAAACGTGGCAATGGAAGAAAAAAATGCGGCAAGAACAGAAACGAGAGTAAAGGAGACTTCAGTGCACAATGCATCACAAGCCATGAGCAGCCTCACAGCCTACAGCTGTGCACATACCTCAGTTTCCTCTGAAACTCCTTTTGACTTTGTCATACAATACACTAATTTTATTGCCTTGTATTTTGTTACAATATTTGTCCTACTTGTTTTCAACATAGTTCTCAAGAGGATGCAGTATTACCATGCTGGTGCTTTTGCTGTTGTTTGGGTGCTTTTGTTTTGTTTGGTTGTTTTTTTTCCCCACTTAATTCCCCAAGACTCTTTTCTCTCAGGCTCCTTGAAACAACAAAGTAAGGAATGTATGCATTACATGCAAAGGAAATCACTTCTGCATGATAAGTCAACTCCTACCTTTGTTTTGGGAAGTTGAGATTTAGTCTGAAGTGCGTTTGTGTTCACATCATTTTCTCTGCAACTGTTTTCAGCCCCTGCAGCATCCATGATGCTGCTTCCACACATCTGGGTATTGTAGCCGCTGTCCACCTGAAATCAAGAAGCTGAATTTTAAAATTGAGCACAATTTACTACTAATAAAACCCCTCAGATTTTAAAATGCACGTAATTTGCATCTGATTAACACAACTTAATCTATGCTACGTTCATTTGGTGTGGCAAAAAATATGCAAGTGAATGGAAGATGTTCTGAACATTACATTGAGCTCAGTTTTACAGAGAAGCAAATTTTTTTTACCTGAATACTACTGTTGTCACATGGAATTGCACTACTTTCTGCAAGAGGCGACATGCACATGCGTGAGTTTTCAATACTGAAAGTAATCCCTGTCATAAAGCTGGTCATTGGTGCATTGCTACTGTCAACTGTTTCTTTTATCCAGGTGTTCTCTGATACTTCAGCTACATCAGCCATATCTACAGTATTATTTTCCTTCAAGCCTTCTATATCCTGATAGGATGACAGCCTTTGATGACAAGCTTCCGAATGATCTGGTGTAATAGACACTGTTGCTACGACGAGATGTGTACCAGGTACAAAAGTATCGCCATCTTGCTGACAGAAGTCTATTCCATTATCGATTTCTGGGAACCGTGCTTCTGCCGGAGAAGCATTTTCCTTGTCTTCATCCTCATCGTGATTTTCAACAGCAAACGGTATTCTAATGACAGAAGTTTGATACTGGGCAGTTCCTCTACATCCTCCAAGCCTCATAGGAGAACAGTTTTTAATTGGAGAACAACCATCTATATAAGGACTTCTTGTACTTGCGGGTGTCATTCTATTTGAGACAGAAGGAATATCTGGAGAGCAAAATGCAAGTTTTCTTTGGTCTGTCAGTAGTAAAAAGCCAAACAAACAAACAATGTTATTCCATTAGATGGGTTTATAAGTCATAGTCCTTAGAACAATTATAGCCAGCTACACAGTATTTCACAGAGCACAGCCACCTTGCTCCAAGGCCCTCAAAAACAATGATCGTGGTAAAGGAAACTTTTTAAATCCAAATTTTATCACATTTTTTTTCCCTATTACGTATTTTTCAAGCTATGCCATCAGCTGATGCCTTGCATTTTCAAACAGTGATGCTCTGTTCTGTTGACAGTACTGTGTGTGCAGGTTTCTTCTGTGGCTTTTTCAGAATTAATGAATGTAAATGCACACCATCTATAGGCACGTAAAATAACTTTCAGTAGCAATAAAATTGTCAAGAAAAAAAAAAATCAAACAAATGGGAAAATACCAATGCAATCCCTATAGATAACAAACTACTGAAATATTACAAGGCTCAAGGCAAAATCATGCATAAACATGGCTTAAGTCTTTCCAAGCAATAGATGAAAGATGAGTGGGGCAGATAATAGGGCAGAAGGAAGGAGTGCCATCCAGAAAGACCTTGAGAAATTCAAAAGGTGGGCCCATGTGAACCTAGTGAGGTTTAACAGAGAAAATCGTAAGGTTTTGTGCTTGGGCCAGGGTAATCCCATGCGTGCATACTGGGAGAACTCCTTGAGAATAGCTTTATGGCAGGGGACTTGGAACTCAATGATCCTTTAGTTCCCCCTTCCAACCCACATCATTCTATGATTGGATGCGTTTCTAGAGCAACAGCACAGATCTTGTTTCTTCACTTAAAAAAAAAAAAAAAGATAATCATTTTAAATAATCTTGACTGTCACATGACTTGAAAACTGAACCCAAACTTTGTCCAATTAAAATGCTTCAGTTTGGACCAAATCAAAGCTGCAACCTGACTTAGTTCAGGTTTAAACCCCCTCTTTACATTAAATTATTCCTTTCCAAAATTATTCATTAGATCTCTGTTCCTTTTTCAAAATAATATTATTTAGGGAACTGCATCTGCTTGCAAAAACCTATTGTTTCATACAATTAAGATATTTCACTGCCAAGAATGAAGTGTGCCATACAGAAGGAGACTGGTGTGCCAGGCTGTGTGCCTTTTTGACTCTGAACAGAAACAAATTCCACTAAGAGCAGACCTGCTCTAATAATCAAATTATGTATATCAAGAAAGAATAATACATACACAAGAAAACCATACCTGACAGTGGTGTATGCCTTATGTGAAAAGCAATAGGTGA
The DNA here is from genome assembly GCF_039878825.1 of Excalfactoria chinensis. Classification (NCBI taxonomy): domain Eukaryota; kingdom Metazoa; phylum Chordata; class Aves; order Galliformes; family Phasianidae; genus Excalfactoria; species Excalfactoria chinensis. Next base: position 146,876,988 of record NC_092825.1, read on the forward strand.
AAAACTAGGAGAACCAATACGTGCAGGAGACCCTTCTGGAAATGAGGGACTTGTAATACTTCCCAAACTGTAAGTCCTTGCTCCTCCCTGAATAGGGCTGGATGAAAATTGACCCTTCAATAGCAACAAAAAAGTATATTTTTTATAATGTAGACTTAGACTAACATGCATAAGGTCAACTTAAAAACTTATTATGGCAGTACTGAGGAAATCTAATCTTAGAAGACAATGATCTCTATCTTAGCTTAACTTAGATATCCCAGTTGCAACTTTTCACTTTATGCCAAATAAATTGTTACATTACATCAACTAAGTTAGTACATTAATACAGTGGATATTACTAACAAGAAGCCTGAACAATAGTTAATTCTTTGCATAGTCAATTGCATCTCACTCATAGCATGACAGATGAAAGCTGACCACTGTTTATACTTAATAGAATCAATTTGAATTACTTAATGCACAAGCTGATAAAGTTTTCCTCAGGAAGAAAAAAATAAATAAAAATGAAAAAAAGAGACCTTGATTAAGAGCGTGGTACAAAGAAGAATCACCAAACAGCATAACTGTGTTGTTACCTCAGAGTAGGGTTCACTTAATTTAAGAAGCAGACATTACATTTTGTGTTCTAATATTTATCTGTTTATCTGAATTCACTGGTCAACGGATAGGGGAAAAGAGCACATCTGGCACTGTGTTCAGAGAACTATTTATAAGACAAGTTATTTCTTCCACCACAAATATTTATGAGGTACAAGGGATATAATTACATCCCCGCTCATATCAGCTAATATTTTAGACAGAGTTCATTGATTTAAATAGGTATTTTTTTCCATGTAAATGTATTTTATGAACAAACAGTTCAGTAGTTTATGTACCAAATCCTATATAATTTTCACAGCAAAAGGAAGTTAAAACATAATCCCTTCTACAGAGAATAGCAGCACAGCACCATATCGCCCTCTTCCAGTACCTGAAATGTGCTTACAGTGAGAGTGGCGCAAGTCTCTTCTCACTGGTGACAAGTGACAGGATGAGGGGAAATGGCCTCAAGTTGCACCAGGGCAAGTTTAGGTTGGATATTAGGAAACACTTCTTTACAGAAAGGGTAGTTAAATACTGGAATGGGCTCCCCAGGGAGGTGGTTGAATCGCCATTCCTGGATGTGTTTAAGAGCCATTTGGATGTGGTGCTCAGGGATATGATTTAGCAGAGAGTTGTTAGAGTTAGGGTACTATAGTTAGACTGCGGCTGGACTTGATGATCTTCAAGGTCTTTTCCAACCTGGGTAATTTTATGATTCTATGATATGTATTTTTTTATAATTAAAAATCAGTTGCATTCTCTGGAAGCTATTGTTCACATAAATTGTTCTGAAAGTGTAATTCAAAAAACACTGGCTTGATACTTACTCTCCTATAAAGCTTACTACAGAAATATGATTGCCTTGAGTTTGCCAGAAAGCAGAATGGGTACAGCCTGCTGTAATGAGTTTGTGCCAATGAAGTCACCTCCCAATTCATCCCCCATCTGGCTACTTACTGAACTAGATGTTTCCAGGGGGCTTCTGCACCGAACTGGAGATATATCTATTGAGCAGAGCACCCCAAGTGGCTGACTATTGCATGGATTATGCAGAGGGGGAGACAAACATTCAGATATGTTTCCATTTTCTTCCAAAAACAGCTTTCTTCTGAGTGATGAAGAGCTCAGATTCTCCTGAGATTGATCTGCAAATTCGTCAGTTCTGAAATATTCACCTAGAAATGAAGGGGGGGCAGTTCTTTTCAATAAGAATGGAAGAAAAACTTCCACTTTGAAGGCATACATTGCAAAAGTAAAACATTTAATTCAATTTACCAATACGGCAAGAAATTAAACTAGGGACTGGTTCCAAATGAACATTTGTTACCATACAACAAATCCACTGTCTACCACAGTTCCATTTCTGACTGTTTATTGTTTTAACTTGGAAGAATAGGTCGTTATACTGTAAAGGTAAGACAAGACCCTTTTTCAAGTCTCTCATGTGCTTTGATGGTCATAGACTCAGTCTGACATTAAAGCAGTTGAAGTTTACAGTAGAAGATCATATCAACAAAAACTCAGGTATCTAGCTCTATCCTAATTCTTTTTTTCTTGTAAGATAAGTTGTCATGAATTCATAATCTATTCATTGATGGAAGCATTTGTTAAGATCTTACACTAAAATACCTTGTATGGTTCTGTTAAATAAGTTCATAGCACAACCTCACAAATAATTTAACTGGCACAAATAGGGCGGTGAACTTCAATACTGGGATAGAAGCATGCAACCAAACACTCCTGAACTGCCTATTCACATACACAATCTGTAAGCACAGACCTTTCCTGACCTATTTCCTGCCTAAGAATACAACAGCAATTGCTTGAGATAATAGTTGTAATCAGACTTAATTTTGGACTACTCTCCCCCTCAGGGATTATGGCATTTTTGCCACCACGTAACTTCTAGTCATCGCAATCAATTTATTAAAAGGCACAAAATTACAGCATAGATTTGCCCAAGGCCAGGCTAGGCTAGGCGCCTCACTGACAGCAAGTTGTGAGTAAATTAGCTCTGCAAAGATAAGTAACCCCCTACTTGAAGGGTAAAAAATGCCTTCTCAGTAACTTTCTGGTATTTGATGTTTTTACTGTATTTCTAATTGACCTCCACATCCCTCCACTCTCAGCTTTATGCCCGCATTCTAATCACGTGAACTTCCTTAGGCATCCCATGCAACATGCAATAACTACTTTTAAAACCACTTAACATTCCCTTAAAATTCTCATTTGTACATTAAGCAAAAAACAAGACAAAAACACATCCTCTATTTAGGCATCTATAATTAAAGTTAGAAATTGTAACACATACGTACCTAGGATTTTCTCTAAATTAAAATCCACTGGCAAAGACAGTACTGTCTGACAGGCAGCTGCAATGAATTAAATCAACAAAATTGGCTTACAGTGATCTTTCAGTAAAACCGAAGACATAAAAATTTGCTTTTAAATTACATTGTGATTGAGCTATTTAGAAGTTACAGTTGCAATAAGGAAAACTGTTAATTAAGGCTAGGATTCTGATTTGGCAATGCTTTATATAGCATATTCAGGCCTAGAGATAAAATAGAAGGCTACAGCATAGAGGCCTCTGGAGAGTGATTCTTAACTGAAAAAAGAACTCTGATGAAAATGAGGATTGAAAATGAACTGGGAGAAAGATCAAAATACCCTGGAGAAAAAACTGCTCATCCAAAATGAGATAGCAGAAATCTTAAGACGTGTTTTCAGCTATTTATTTGGCAGAGAGAATAACCAAGATTCTCTTACTCAAAACACGTTAAAGCCTTCTCAAGACTGTAATTTTCCCCCAATTCTCCAAACTTATATGCAATATTCTTAATTCAGAATATAGTATACTTATATGTGGACCTGAGAAAAAAAATATGTATTCTACTGAGAATTTTTTGTAACTTCTGGAAAAACATATACCAAAATAGCAGAATTAAATTACTATAGGAAACAGACAGAAGTTAGTAGTAATATACTGTTCAAGAATAGTTATTTCTACATTAATATTAACAACAAAAAATTAATTCCCTTTTCAGATTAAATAGTCATAAAAAAGAGGTTATTAGACTTCAAAGAAAACCTGTAATTTCAGACAATGCTTTTTACTCACCATTGCTTTTCCCAGGCAAAGTTAACTGTCTTCCAATTGGAGAAATGTTATTTAGATCTATAGCTGTAAAACAGGTAAGAAATTTAAACATAAATTGCATGCAGCTTTGAAACATTGCAACATTAAGTTAGTGTACTTGATACAGAAGTGGTTGTGTAGTTGTATTAAGTCTTGGAAGAGATTAGAAAGGAACACACACAGAAAAAAGTTGGAATTGTAGCTGATGAACAGAATTCCAGCACCTGTCTGGAGGCTGTGTGAAGGAACATCAGCCTTGCCCAAAACTTTGTCCACTCCTCTACCTTGGATAGGCTGTTTTCACGCCAACACATCTGCAGAAAATCATGCAGTCTGGACTTGAAGACAAAAAAGAACAATCTACCACTCCATCCTTTGTGTACAGCTAAGGAACATTCAATCGTTTCATTTCATCACTCACTTTCCTAGATTAAGGATCGTGCCCTATGACCTTTACTCAATAATTGATTATTTGAAAATTGGCAACTAAAAATGCACCATCCACAAGGTGCATAATCAGCAAAATATCCTAACAGTTTATCCTTTGTCAAAACTTGCAAAAAAAAAAAATTAAAATAAAAATTAAGAATTTTCTGTCAAATGGTACTTCATAGCCAACACTTGTCCAGCTTGTGATTTGTTCACTACGCAATCTATTGGTTATGTATAAAACCTTACAACATAAATACTAAAACCAAGTAACAGCATATATTGAATAAATTTAGTAAAATGTACAATGCTACTTGCGCTGACAGTGAGAAAGCAGAGCACCAAGAGGACAACAGGAATGAACATGTCAAATAAAGCAAGAAATGGAACTCTGTTCCCGTGTATTGATACTGATGGGGGAAATCAGACAGAATATGGAAGAGATGATGAAGGATGACTTGGGGAACTACAGGCTGGTGAGCCTCACCTCTGTGCCTGGGAAGATTATAGAGCAGATCCTTCTGGTTACCATGTTAAGGTACACATGAGATGAAGAGGAGATCGGAGACAGCCAGCATGGCTTCACCAAGGGCAGATTGCACCTGACCAATCTGGTGGCCTTCTGTGATGGAGTGATGGCATCAGGGAACAAGGGAAGACAGTCCATCTAACTGGACTTCTGCAAAACCTTTGACACAGTCCCTCACCACATCCTTCTCTCTAAATGGAGAGGTGTGGATTTGAAGGATGGACTGTTCAGTGGATTAGGAATTGGCTGGCTGGACTCAGCCAAAGGGTTGTGATCAGTGGTTCTGCATCAGGGTGGAGGCTGGTCACAAGCAGTGTCCCTCAGGGGTCAGGCTTGGGACCAATGCCTTTCAACATCTTCATCAGTGACACAGACGATGGCATTGAGTGCACCCTCAGCAATCTGCAAATGAGCTGAGTTGTGAAGTCAATACATTGGAAGGAAGGGAAGCCATCCAGAGGGACCTGGACAGGCTGGAGGAGCGGGCCAATGTGAACCTAGTGAGGTTCACTAAGGCTAAGCGCAGGGTACTGCACTTGGGTCAGTGCAATCCCAGGTATTTATACAGACTGGGGGAAGATCTCCTTGAGAGCAGCTCTGTGGAGAGGGACCTGGGAGTCCTGGTGGATGAGAAGGTAGGCATGAACCAGCAGTGTGCACTTGCAGCCCGGAAGGCCAACTGTGTTCTGGGCTGCATTAAAAAAGGGCTGGCAAGCAGGGAGAGGAAAGTGATTATCCCCCTCAGCTCTTGTGAAGCCCAACTGGAGTTCTGCACCCAAGCCTGGGGCCACCAGTACAGGAATAATGTGGAGCTCTTGGAACATGTCCAGAGGGCCACTAAGATGATCAGAGAGCTGGAGCACTTCTCCTGTGATGAGAGGTTGAGGGAACTGGGCCTGTCTAGCTTGAAGAGAAGGCACCAGGGAGACCTCATTGTGGCATTCCAGTACTCAAAGGGAGCATATAAGTAAGAGGAGGAATGGCTGTTTATGAGAATGCAGAGTGATAGGACAATGGGGAATGGTTTTAAACTGAGACAGGGGAGGTGTAGGTTAAATATTAGGAGGAAGTTTTTTCACTTAGAGGGTGGTGAAGCTGGTTGAAGAAAGGTTAAGACAGGAAAAAAAGAATTAAGAACAGGGTCAAAAAAAGCACATAGAAAAAAAAAAAAGTAAGATTCTGGACTCATAAATGATATTCAAACTAAGAAAGCATTTGAAGAGAACTACTAGAAGTCCATCAGTTGTGCCATCTCTTAGCATTGCTTCTGGAAATATAAATTGAAGTTGGGGAAAAAAAATAAAACAGAGTACTGAATAATTTTTCCCAGCGCTGGTTAACTTTGAGTGGACAGATGAAAACTACTTACATTTTGTCGAATTAAACTGAGAAACTTGCTTGCCTTCATGTTCAGTCCAAGGAGAAGGAACTATGAGGCTCTTTGTGAAAAACTAGATTAGAAAAAACATACTAACATTTTTAAGAATCATGAACTCCCAACTTATATTTAGATTAGTATTCTGAATAAGAAAAAAAATAAGGCATATCTTTTTCTACTCACAAACCCGTACTTATGAGTTTTAACTCTGCCTCTTACATCTAAAATAATTCCATTATTTCAAGTCCATAAGCATTAAAGAGGAGCGATATGAAAAAGACCCTCATGTTCTGTAAGGCACATACCACCTCAGAACTTTCAGGCCTGCAGAATGAAAACTGTACAGAGGTTTCATTTAATACTAATTACTCATCCAAAAGTGCAAATGATCTCTATAGTACTTACTGCACACTACCATACTAGCAGAGCAGTTTAGCATAAGTCTTCTCAAATTTCAGTTTGAAAAATTGTTGTACTTTAATTACTGAACTATTCTGAAGAAGTATTGAAGGGATTCTGCATTAACAACAGAAAAAGTGGATGACCAAGGCTTTTTGGCAATATTTTAAATGCGCTTGGATAAACCAGCTAACAGTGAAATATATATGAGCACTGGCCCTTAGAGTTTGTTTTTTTTAGTTTGCTGTTATTTTTGTCAAACTAGAAGCCATACCTGCTATCACAGCTACATACACATGGCAAGTTCTGTTCTCACAACAGAAGTTAGACTTAACAAGAATTCTCAGCTTGAAAGATGCAGCTAGCTACCCACGGTATGAATGTTACCCATCAGAGACAGGGTTGCAGGCTGTTTTTGTACCTTATAATAAATCTTTTAAAAATGCAGATTTAAAGCAATAGAGTAGGTTAGGAAATACTGCTTCTCCTAAAGAGTGGTGAGGCACTGGAATGGGCTGCCCAGGGAGGTGGTGGAGTCACCAACCCTGGAGGTGTTCAAGGAACATTTGGATGTTGCGCTGAGGGACATGGTTTGGGGAGAACTATTGATGATGGGTGGATGGTTGGTGGTCTTTTCTAACCTTGGTGACTCTATGATTCTATGAGTATCTTGGACATAAACCAACTATGTAGCACCTTTCAGAATCATAAAACAGACAGAAAAAGTTACCAAGGTTTTGCTACATGCTTTTTTTTTTTCCTTTTTTTTTTTTTTTTTTTTTTTAAAGAAGTGAAAAAATCATAAATTGACCAACATTAACAATTCCTGGAGGGGAAAAATAAAAACACAAAAACAACCACACCATTCAACCATTATTTTAACCTCAAGTTACAATTATTTCTGGTTTACATTACAGCTCCATTCCCCTTAGCTTAACAACACCAAAGATGCAAAATCTGCTGTTTAAACATGTTTACAGGCATGTAAAAGAAGACAGAAAACAAAAGCTCATTCCAGCAATACTGCTGCAAGGGATTAGGATGCAAAAATTACTTTCTTACCACTCAGTAAAAGACTGTAGGCCTCTGGACTTTGAAGTTCTATAACCAACATGATTTATTTATTTATTTTAAGGCACACAGCTAAAATAAACCAACATTTTTTTAAGTACGGAAAGTTTTATTACCTCCTCAATTGCTTTTTGCCTCCTCTCTTCAGTCTCCTTATCAATTCTAAGGAACAACAACAAAAAGGTAATTAAATTACCAAAAATCACAATTGGAAAAAGAAAAAAAAAGTGAAGTTCAACCATGTTTGTAGACTGAAAGGTGATTACAGTGAGAGGGGGACTGGTCTCACTGGTGAAAGGACAAGGAGAAACAGCCTCAAGTTGCACTAAGAGAGGTTTAGGTTGGATATCAGGAAAAACATCCTTACAGAAAGGGTTGTTAAGCACTCGAATAGGCTCCCCAGGGAGGTGGTTGATTCACCATCCCTGGATGTGTTTAAACCTGTTTGGATGTGGTGTTCAGAGACATGATTTAGCAGAGAGTTGTTAGGGTAGTGTGGTTAGGTCATGGTAGGGATTTATGATCTTTAACATCTTTTCCAATCTGAGCAATTCTATGATTTGAGGAAAAACATGATAAATAAAACTGAACCCTGTCTTAAAATATTTTAGTTACAAGCAATGAACTCATACCATAAACTTAGAAACAGACCAGCACTTACAATTTCTAAGTAGTGATTCACCATCCCATTTACACCTTGCACTAGCAAGCTTTTCAGCAGAACAAAAAGTCAATAATAATTGATTTTCCAAAATAATCCATCTAATTATGTTGAATTTTTCAGATAAATACCATTTACTGCTGAAGTTGCCATGAAATTAAGCTTACAAAATCAGAAGGGTTTGTATTTACTTCAGCCATTTCCAAATGATGTATCACGCTCTACATTTCTACTTACTTTATGGTCACATTCAAATCTTACTTTCAGGGCTTTTTTTAAATAAGCTTCAAAAAGATTACAATGAACGCTCATTATCTTAGGAAGATTAATCACATAATACTTTCATGTATAATTGGTATCCCTGAGTACATCCCTGAGTACATCACTTCAGGAATCAGTCAGATAACAGAGATTACTTGCCACACCAACACGTCCATGTATACCTGTACATAAAATTTCTCATAGCCCTCTTTGGTGGGAATCAGACCTCGAACAGATCTGCAATACTTTGAAATGCTATCTTCAGTTATGTTGGATGATGCTGAAGACGCTATGAATGACAGTTCAATGAAGACACTTGCCCCAAATTCCACCATCATACTAAAAGAACATGCATACAGTCAGTGTTTATGCACAGTGGATCACGATTAATAAGCATCTCTACAAGCCAGATTTCAAAGGAGAAACAGTGAAACTGGGAATAACATCTCCTACTACAAGTGCTGGCTGGTGCAGCAGATGGGATGGATTTTCTTTAGTGCATAACTGCAGAAAAATAAAATGAAGATGCCATTGTGTATTCAGCAAGAATAATACTGAGCCAGACTTGCACACAACTTCAAGAAACAGACCACAATATGCAGCACACAAAACAGAATGGATTTTTCCTTTTTAAGCAATATTTAAAACAACTTATCATCCAGCTTAGAAACATTTGACTTTTAAGGTCAGAACTTAAAAAGGAAAGTTCCTGTTCAGGACTGTGTCAAATTCATTGTCAGTCAATTTTTGATACGCCTACTACTTCTCTTTGACAGAAAAAGGTGCTTCTAATCACTCTACAAACAAAGCAATAGGCATATAGCATAGATGGTCAGTTCACAAAAATCAGTAATATTGCACAAATCTAAGTCTACACAGGATGCATATTCGGACTTTGCAAAGCGCTTTGTAGCTCTCACACTGCTGTTACCCAATGTTCCCATTACATAATGGAGAAATACCAGTTGAAAATATTCACCAAATTCCTTATGCTTGTGATTACTTGCAGCTGCAAATAAGCATTATTAAAATCAAGCATACAATCTGTGCAACATTACACAGGTTTCAAAAAGTCAGTTTTTTCATCTGGCAGGTTTAATGCCAAGAACTGTATTTATGACACTCTTCAGTTCCCATAAAGCAGTATTTATGCTATGTACCTTAAAATGAGTCACCATGCAGTTTTATATGCTTAGAATCATAAAATTACCCAGGTTGGAAAAGACCTTGAAGATCAAGTCCAACTGCAGCCTAACCATAGCACCCTAACAACCCTCTGCGAAACCATATCCCTGAGCACCACATCCAAACGGCTCTTAAAAACATCCAGGGATGGCAATTCAACCACCTCCCTGGGGAGCCTATTCCAGTACTTAACTACCTTTTCTGTATCAAGAAGTGTTACCTAACATCCAACCTAAGCTTGCCCTGGCGCAACTTGAGGCCATTTCCCCTCGTCCTGTCATCTGTCACCACTGAGAAGAGACCTGCCCCACTCTCACTGTAAGCACCTTTCAGGTACTGGAAGAGCGCGATAAGGTCTCCCCTCAGCCTCCTTTTCCCCAGACTAAACAGCCCCAGCTTCCTTAGCCTCTCCTCGTAGGGCTGATTCTCCAAGCCCTTCATGAGCCTTGTTGCCCTTCTCTGGACTTGCTCCAGTACCTCCATGTCTTTCCTGTGCTGAGGTGCCCAAAACTGGACACAGTACTCGAGGTGAGGCCTCACCAATGCCGAGTACAGGAGCAGGATGACTTCCCTAGCACTGCTCACCACACCATTCCTAATACAAGCCAGGATGCCATTGACATTTATGCCATTTTTTTTTTGCCATTAGACTTCTATGCATTCAATCACGTACTCAGATATAACCTCATCTGTCTGTATGACACTGAAATAGGCAGCCATGGCCACAGCACATCTGGACAGACTGAACACAGCAGGTATGAAGTAATGGGGCAGACTGAAATGACCCACTGAGACAACACGTTTATGTTTCAAATACAACAGTGAGTGAATCCTCATGAACATCTTTGATAAATCCCTTGTAGAAGGCCCCATTGGAGCTGCACACTTCCACCATTAGCTCCCCCATGTTGCGAGCACAAAGATTGAGGGAACTGGGTTTGTTTAGCTTGGAGAAGAGAAGGCTCTGGGGAGGAAGAACGCCTGTTTACATCGGTGGACACTGATAGAACAAGGGGGAATGGTTTTAAACTGAGACAGGGGAGGTTTAGGTTAGATATTAGGAGGATATTTCACTTAGAGGGTGGTGAAGCACTGGAACAGGTTGCCCAAGGAGGCTGTGGATGCCCCATCCCTGGAGGCACTCAAGGCCAGGCTGGATGTGGTTCAGGGCAGCCTGGTCTGGTGGTTGGCAACCTTATACATAGCAGGGGGGTAGAAACTAGATGATCATTGTGGTCCTTTTCAACCCAGACCATTCTATGATTCATTCTATGATTCTATGTCTATTGGCCACAGCACTAATCATCAGCTGAACTGTCACCTAAGGTGCATTAGTGTCAAATACCATCCCTCAATAAAATCCATGACTACTACCAAGCCTGTTTTACTTCAGTCATTTGCTGTACCCATAGAAAGACTCAAAGAAAGGACAGTTGAGATAAAGACCCTCAAATTACTTTAAGCAACTAGTAGTCTTCTCAAAGAGAGCAAGATTATTGGCCTTTCCTCCCTTACGTTAATTCCAGCCTGTACCTTTCAAATAGTACTGCCTTCGCCAGCTCTATCCTTCTGCAGGCGTCCCAAAGACACTTATGCTTCATAAGTCCCAATACTGTACAATCCAAGAAGATAAATAGTGTTGTGACAAGAAGAAGGAGACACAGCCAGATAACAGTTATTGGCAAGGCATTTTTCTTGCTTCTGCTGACTGCTGTATCTGGCTGCCCTCCAAACTGCAACCAGATAGATCTGCAGTTCTTAAAATGAAAAAACAGCAACCCAGAAGTGGCCTCATTTAAATATTATATTCACATCAGGAACAAGAACATGTATGTTGAAAAACCTGAATGGAAGTTCTTTAACTATGTAAGAAATATCACTAAAGCAAATGAACAGTGTTCTGCTATTCAAGCTAAGTTAACAGCATAAGGACAGATGGTAAGTTACCTAGCGTGACTCAAATACATTGCTTGGCGTCGGATATCTTCTGAGTCAATTTCCACAGGATTTATCAGAGCAAGCTGATCAATAGACCACCTAAATTTTCCCGGTGTCTAAAAAAAAAAAGAAGCGGACACATGAATACTTGCTGGTCTGAAAAAGTTTTTTAAAAAAGGCAACTAATTCAGACTTTTTTGTTTTGATGGTGGAATTAAAATTAATTATGAGAGAACATTATGTGAAGGAATACTACTAGCAATTACTATCTGAGGTGCCACATTATTCCTCCTCCATTTCTGAGAACAGGCCTACTACAGATCTGAAACATGAGATAAAGTTTAGTTGCTTCTCCGTGGCCACAATGAAAACTGTGGCTCCCTGAAAGTACTTCAATCATCATCCAAGCCAGGATATCTAAATAATAAAGCAACCTTCCTTTTACTTCACATTTCAAAGGAGACAGAGGACAGCCTAGAAGGAGGCCGCAAAGGGCACTGTCAGGCATGGTTCACATAATCCAGTTTGGGAATAAAGCAGTCTCATTCATTTAGGCAACACTTCAGTACAAAATAAATGAAAGAATCACAAAACAGCCCAAGTTCTTTGGGTTCGCATGCACTAAATCAAGTAAATACACTGTGTTACGTGTTTCAAAGTATCGGCACTACACAGAACAGAAGATGAGCTCTTACAGATGAAGATTTTGTTGATTTGAAGACGGAAGGACTGGAGACAATTTGCTCCTGAAGGGTGCAGTAATCGTTGGGGCTTTCAAAAGGATTCAGAACTGTGACCCGCCCGGGAGTTTCGGGGCTGATCTGCATTTGGGCTTCTTCTGTATCGCCCATAGCAGTAAAGCTGTGCCTGGGGAAGAGAAAGAGAAGGAAATGAGAAGGGAGGAAATTACCGTTCTGACTCGTTAGGGTCATCCTAAAAACTTCAGCAGATGACCGGTCATTCAGAAGAGACAGAAAACTCTTAATGGCAAAGCAGATTTTGGCTTGGACGAGCGAGAAACCGATAAACGAGGCTGGTATAAAGACAAAGCTTAGAAAGCCAAGCCAAAGGAAACGAGATACTGGAAACGCGATTGCAGAAACCAGCATGGAGGAAACTCAATCGCGTTCGTGTCAGAAGCTCGCGGACCGAACGGCGGCACGGCGGGGCCTCAGAGGAGCTGTCAGCAGCAGGGGGTGCTCCGCTACGAGGCGGCCCCGCGCTCCTCGCAGGCCAAGGAGCGCACACAGCGAGGAGCGAAGGGCTGAAGCCCCGTGTTCACGGGACAGCCGTACCAAGGGCCGTCTCCCCACCGCTCCTCAGGCCCAGCCAGCCCGCTCGAGGCCCCGCTCCCCGCACCAACACCGCACCGCCGAGCCGCCGCCGCGATGCGCACTCATACCCGATTCCAATCAAAACTGCCCGCCTCCGCCGAGCCGGGCGGCTCTTTAACCACCTCCCGCCCCTTCCCGGATTCTGCCCAATCAACGAGCGCCGCGGCCGCCAGCGAACCAATCGTAGGCTCCCCTCCGTTCACGAACGGGCCAATCGCCCGGAGAGCCGCTGCACAAATTCGAACGTAAGCCCGCCCCCCGCCTTCCTGCTGCTGAGCGGGAGGGGTCCGTTGGGGGCTGGCGCGTGGCCCTGAGTCACGTGACGGGTGTGTGGGGGCTCCTTCTGCTTCCGGGTGGGCGGTCGCCATGGCGAGCAATGCCGCCAGCCTCAACGCCGTGAGGGAGACGATGGACGGTACGCGGGCGGGGCGGGCGGGGTTGGGGGATGCGGCACTTGTTTGTAAATACGTTGGTTTGGTTAATTATTTGGTTTGGTTTAATTTATTTGAAGTTGGCAGTGTGAGTTACGTTATGTTGCCCAAGCTGGGAAGTTGGTGGAGGAGGAGGAGGGGGGGGGCAAACCTGTGGTGTTTAGGTAGCTTTGCCTTAAGCTCAGTCTGTGGGCTGTCCCTATCTGCAGCATGGCCTAAAGGGATGCGCAGAGAGCACCGTTGGGCCTCTATTGGCCCGTGAGTTCAGTTAATGGGCCTATTGCTGAGAGCTCGCTTAGTCTGTGCCTCCTCTTCTAGAAGGAAGGTGATAAAGAATTGTAGAATCATTTGAGTTGGAAGAGACCCTTAAAGGTCATTCAGTCCAACTTATCTACGATGAACAGGGATGCCTGCAGCTCCATTGGGTTGTTCAGAGCCCTGTGCAGTCTGATCTTGAGGCACCTATGGCCTCTCAGAGCAACTTACATCACAGAATCATGGAATGACCTGGGTTGAAAAGGACCTCAAAGATCATCTAGTTTCAATACCCCTGCTATGTGCAGGGTTGCCAACCCTAAACCAGGCCGCCCAGAACCACATCCTGCCTGGCCTTGAATACCTCTAGGGATGGGGCATCCATAGTCTCTCTGCCTTCAGATATCTTAACAGGCATAGTAAATTTTATAATTTAAACAAGTAGAAAAATAACAGTTCATTGTTTCTGGAAAGGCCGTGTAGTCCTTAACAGTTTTGGAACAGTTAATGTTCAATTGCATTTTATCACAAATGCATCAATTTGTAGTTGCTCTGTGTGAGCACTGGTCTTCCATATGGGCAGGGTGTGTGTAGTATAATGGACCATGTGGGGTTGTTTACATTCAAGCCAATGGACGCTAAATATTGTGTTGTGGAGGGGCAAGCTTTCGTTGTGTCTTGTAACTAGTACTGTGGTCTGACAGACTGCTTTCCTCTCTTAAATGTGTTCTCAATCTAATTTGCTTATGGGGCTTCATGAGTATTGTACTTACATGGAAGTCAGAGTCTGACCACTTTTCATGTGGTAAAGATGGCTTACTTCTGTTTCCCCTAATTTGGGGCAGTAATATAAATTCTTAATTTCAGGGTAGTGATTACTGTAGCATAAAGTAGTGACAAGGTGTGGTGTTGTGTGTGTAATGAAAACTGTAAGGGTACTGGAGAAATGGGGCCTTCCAAGGAAGGTCTGGAAGGGAAGGGAGTTGTCTCAAGTCAAAACTGACTGTAGTCTCCTTCAACAAAAAGCTTCATACTGACATGTGATCATGTCATTCTTTCTTCACAACAAACACTATTCAAATACTGTTACTTATTTTCCGCCTGCTGTTAATGCTAGTATTAAAGCTAGGTGTAGCTATAGGAGGAAAAGGCTATAAAACCAAAAACAACAGTCAAAGCTTATAGTTGATCTAAGCAGGACTTTCAGTAAGTGTTTAGTGTTCAAAAGCAGGTATTCATATACCTTGTCTTTCAGATAATCAGCAAGCATTTTACTAACTGATTTATTTTTTATTTGCTGTTTTTTGCATCAGAAGAGCATTATAATAAAGTCATTCAGAATCTGTGGCTTCTGCCCTATATGTTGGAAAACCAAAGGTGAATAATGTTGAGGTTCCATGACTGCCACTTCCATGCTGTACAGTAGAAATTCAGTTTTGATGACTAATTTGCTTTCTTTTTCCTTGCAGTTCTGTTTGAGATTTCAAGAATATTAAACACTGGGTTGGATATGGAGACCTTGTCTATTTGTGTGCGGCTTTGTGAACAAGGTATCAACCCAGAAGCACTGTCTTCTGTTATTAAAGAACTGCGTAAGGCTACAGAAGCTCTAAAGGTAAGGCCGTTCCCTAGAAAGCGCACACTTCTAAAAGAAGTTGGTTCAGTTTGCTATGCTTCTTTTCCTTTAAAGTTAAGAAAAAACAAAACAGATTTCTCTTCTGGATGCTTTCAGCATCTCTATCTGCATCATGTCCTGACTGGACTGCACCTTTCTTCTTCGGCCCATATCAGCTCCTTATAAAGCCTCAGGCATCATAGTATGTAGCAACACTTGTAAACAAGTTCATGAAGCTGATGTGGCTAACATAGTCTCCACACGTTGCTGTAACCTCATTAGCCTGTGCTTTACATCTCTGCAAAGACAAATCACAGCATTTCATGGTGTGTGTGCATCATAAGTACTAAAGTATAAAAAGCCACATGTAACTATTTGGTTAATAGGGAAGATAACTATAGTTAAAAAATTCTCATCTGCCCTTTAAAGGATTTTGATGCTTTGCTGTCTACCTAAACATCATGATTCCTTTTCCACTGTATCTTATGTTGTTTATTTATCTGTTTTTGAAGGCTATGTTCTGATTCTTACAGAACTCAGCTTTCAGATTTGACAATCTGGATGCTACTCAGGGCTTTTTTTTGCATCATTTCAATTTTTTTTTTTTTTTTTACTATTTCAAACCCTTCTATACTTGTGTGTATTTTTTATTTGCATATGTGTTTAAATGTGTGTATACAAGCTTAATTGTGCATATATATGGTTGAGGGATGTTCTGTTTCTTCTCTTTCTGATGTCTTATTTGTGTTGCTTTCATTTCCTTTTTTTATCTCATAACTGGGCTTCAAATCTACAGCATAAATGGTGTCTGCTTTTGGTGACTAAATATGTTTTTTTTCCTAGGCTGCTGAAAATATGACAAGCTGATGTGGTAGAATCCTTCTTCATGAGAAGAGCTTGAAGTTGTAGAGCTGATAAAGGACTTGAACATTGGCTGCTACTTAGAAATACAAAGTCAAATTATATCTGGAGGTTTCAGAGTATCTCTGTAAGTCATCTTGAAAAAGGCAATGTATAGAAGAGCTTGAAGTTGGGTTTTCTTAAATAGGCCCACCGATGATCTTACCACACTTGAATACTTGGCTATTTTTATGAACCAGGAGTGAATTTTAGTATAACTGCTCTTCTTCAGCATGTAGGATTTTTAAATGGTGTCAGAGATTGAAGGCTTGCTGAAATACTGGTGTGTAACAGTGAATGTCATCATGAATATGGCTTGTTAATGCATCCTTTAGAAGTGCTATTGTGTACTCTTTATTCCTATTGTATCGGTTTGAAAATACATGGATGCTTTTATCTGTGGGAAAGGTAGGAAAGAAATCCCTATTGACTTGATTTTAATTAGAGTACAGATGACGACTGAAATTACTTTAGTCACATTCTGAAAGTAAGAAATAAAGTGCTTTTGATTATCACGAGAATGACTTGTCCTTTTAATTCTGTTGGAAAAAGTGTTTTTAACTTGTATTAGAAAGGAATCTGGATGTATGTATATTAGAAGTCTAGATAATGTGGAATATTGAGTGCTGTTTGCTTATGTTCTGAACACTCAACCTGAAAATATTAAGCATATATTGTTAATTACTAGTCAAAGCATCTACAAGGGGCAGATTTAGTTGTGAGTGTAAACAGTCATTTGCTGTAGGAGTGTCTTCTTCAGCACAAAGAATATCCACTGATGCAAAAACAAATCTTTCTAGTGTATGCATTAAGCTACTGAGCAAGTTATCATCCAGTGGATGTCTTGCATCCAGGAGTTATGCTTCTCTATAGGAAGAAAATTTTCTTGTTTGTCCTCTGCTGCTGTTTTAGCTTTTCCATTTTTTTTGTTGTTAGACTGTTTTCTAAGTAGTGGTGTTAGTAGAACCCAAAGCAAGCTCCATGGCTGATAGGGGAAGCGCACATAATAAGGATTCAAGGTTCATCTTTTGTGTGAACAGAAAAGTTCTTTTGAGTTTGCATCACACATACTCTGGGTCACAGCTTTACAAAACATGATAAATATCTTTTATTTCCAATTACTCTGGCCAAGAAATCACTCCAGGAAGGTGTAGAAACTTCCAGCTAACCAAGCTGGGAGGAATGTAAGTGGTATCATTTAGCTCACTCATACACGTTTAAAATCCTTTGTAAATCTGTGTTAAAACTTCTGAATACTGGGTGTAATGGTTTTGAAAGTATTAAAGAATCTACTGTATGAGAAGACTGACAATAAATGTATCCTAGAAAAATGTGAGAAATCAGCAAAGATTGAGAATGTTAAAATACTTAGAACAAATAAGCCATTGATTATTTCATGTTTAGCTGGATTCAGTGCTGCATGTCAAAACCAGAAAAGCATTCTTGCAGTGTTGACAGGTTGTCATTTGTTTCTGAAGAGAATCAAGGAACTAAAATTTAAACAGCAAATGTATCCTTAATGCTTCTGAAATTAGAGTGCTTGTGCATGGTAGTATGGTTGGTTTTTTTTCTTTCAGTTCCCAGGTGTTTAGGTAATATAGTAATTCTGATGGCTTCCTTTGCCACTCCTATTCATCACTTTACCACTGAAAATATACAAATGTTTCTAACTTCTGTTACATTTATTGTGGTTTCAGTGTTGGTTTTATGTCCCTGAAATGTTTATAATCAGCTTGCAAATGCAATATGTGTGCAGTGCTGCCTAGGTAAGTTGTGCCTGCCATTTTAGCATTGAACTTACTGTTTTTATGCACTTAAGACTTTTTCCAGGACACAGTCTCAAACAGAATTATAGAATCAGGGCATGTTTTAGACATTCAAAGCTAAAATTGACAGATATAAAATTGTAAATAATACTTTTTTATCACATAGAGCTAAGTGGCAATGTTTAACTTAAATTTAAATGTAGGGAGTCAAACACCTTGAAGTCTTGAAAACAAGAATAGCTATACTGGTTCCAGCTAAAGGTTTTTTTTAACACAATAGCTTTTCTTCTATAGTCAAAAGCAGATGCCTGAGGAAGAAAAAGAACAATACAAGCATGTTTGGTTCTTTTCCTTCTGTATTCTAGCTTCCAAATGTCTTCTATTCCAGGCTTTCCTGGATATCATGTGGTTTGTCTATTAGCAATCTCTAATGCTGTCTTTTCCAGTACTTGTCCAGTTTCCCTATGACTATATATGCTTCTTGAATAAAAACAGCTTGAATCAGTTGATGTCTGTGACACAGGGAACTGTTGCTTCTTGTTTATTTTTAACCTGATTTTTACTATCTTTATGTTCCTATGCAGTAGACATTTTAAGTATGGTGGTTGTGCCAGTCATGGTTCTGCAGGTATAAAATTTATGTTTAAATTTCCTCTTGGTTCTACTGTAACTAATGCTGAAATATGTTAATTTAAATATTCTTTGGCTGCTCAGACTGGCCTTTTCACTCTTTTAATTCCCTTCCTAGCATCCATGTGTACCCCCTTTATCTATACTGAACTTTGTCTGCCATTTTATTTCTTAATCAGTGTCATATTTTTGGAGTACCTCACAGTTTTCCTGTGGTTTTACTGTTTTTAGTGCCATATGTAGCATAGCTGTGAGAGCTTAAGCACTGTCATGAGTTTTGTGGGAACGTAGGTGGGTTTTTTAATTACTGTTTTTCATTACTTACAGGCGTCTGTGTGAAATGGAGATAAGGTATGCTTGAATTTATGCAGGACAGTTTTGACTTAAAGTCACTGGTGTAATTCAATAAAGACAAAAATGCACTGGGTTGCTACCTCTTTCACTGTCCTGTTGGATGTGAAATAAAAAAGTCATTAAAATATAAAAGAACAAATACTTAGTTTTCAAAAAATGCTAAATTGAGAAGGATTTTTCGGAAGAACATCAGTAGTTGCTTCAATGAAAGTGTTTCCTAGGGAGAGTTTCTTATTTTTAGGAAATGGATTTATCTTACAAACATTATGAAGACAAAAAATGTAGTGTTCACTTCCAGACCCAGAGTTATATATCCTGAAAGCTGTCATGACAGAAAAATAATTTTTGTGAAAGCCATAATGTTGTTTCAAGACTGGAAATCTAGTCTTGTCTGGTCTTGAACCTAGTGTATGCAGTTTCTCAAAGAGAAGATGAGGAGAGAGATAATTATGATGCATTTATCCTTAAGCCTAGTAAGAAATCCAATGGCTACCTCTTTGAATTGAATCCAACAAAGCAAATGTAGCTGATATCAGAAACATAATGTCATAAAAATAAGGCACAACTTTTCAGGAACTATAATATCTGAACACTGATATAACATACACTCTATGCTGGCTTGAGGCTGCACAGGGAGGTGATGGAGTCACTGACCTTGGAGATGTTCAAGCAATGTTTAGATGTTGTGTTGAGGGACATGGTTTAGTGAGAGCTATTGGTGATATGTGGGCAGTTGGTCTGGATGATCTTGTAGGTCTTTTCCAACCTTGGTGATTCTATGGTTCCATACTAGGCAAATGGCAAGCTGGCTACTGCTTGATATTGCTAAAATGAAATTAAGAATGTTTCGAAGTCATGGCTTTAGTGCAATTTCTGGGGATACGTCTCTGATTATTTTTTGCAGGAGGCCATGCTAACTGGCTGAAGCAGTTCCTTCTGACTTCACTATCTATGAAGGGCAGTATAAAAGAGCTCCATGGTAATGTGTTGAAAATTAGGAATATTCAGGATAAATATCAGCAGTGTTTCTGTCAGTAAGATAAATGGAAGCCTAGTTTCTAAGACACTTAAATGTAACCTGATAAAAACAAAGCACCACCACCTGTTAAAAATTTGAGCTGGTAATTTTCAATCTGTTGAGTTTGAGCACGTTTATTATCACAGTATTCCTATTTTCTCACCTCTGCTTCATTATGTGTAAGGAGATGCATGAAAATGGATCTCCAAAAGCTGTTGGAAGAGATCAGTGGCATCCTTACACCAGTGGATGTGAATTGAATACTCATAGCTAATTTTCCCTGAAGATAAGGAAAAAAGAGGAATTGAGAAGGATACAATTCTGCAGTTTCTGATGGAAAGAGCTGTGGATGACCCCTGAGCCAATGGGAAGAGAAAGCACACTATGGGATGGTGAGGAAGCTGAGGGATATAACCCTGCCTGATTTTATTTGACCTGCCCAACAGTTCCAAAATTGTAATGTTTGAGGACAGTAATGGGTTCCTATATAACAGAGATGTGGGAAAGAGAGACTAAGGTTCATAGCTAGTCACGTTTCCTTTCTCCTCATTCCCAGTATCAGCAAGTTCAGGAATAGATTTATTTATTTTTTAATTGAACGCAACTGTTTATTAAACACACAGCAGTGCTGAAGCAGTGTCAGGGCACAGCAGGTTACTGCAGAGGCTAAGGTTCTCATCAAGGGCAGGGTCTGGCAGCCAGGAGCAGGGTGGGCTGGAGGGGCATAAGGGCAGCTCTGGGCATTAGGCATCTCCTAATGAGACAGTGGTAGGCTAAGGATGGAACAAGGCCAGACCTACTGAGAGTAAGTAAGGTTAGACACAGGCCCAGAATGGCTGTGCTAAAATTTCTTTGACCAGATGGCTTCTCTTTAGCCTTGAAGATGGCAGTAGGGGGTCAAAGGGGCTTCTGGCCACCCCTGCCATCGCTACCGTGTTGCAGATGTCCCATCGCATGCCCCTGTCAATGCAAATTATCGCTTCTGCCTTCATTCTTCAAGCTCCAGAAAGCTTTCCGGTGACGTTTATTCTTGTCTCCTAGGAGAGCTGCTTGGTACGCTTCAGCTTTGTTCCCAAGCCAGTTTATAGGTGCAGACATTTCCAGTGCAACCTGTTTTAGGAAACTTGCTTTAGTAGAGGGCTCAGTGATCTCCAGAGATCCCTTCCAAGCCTTACGATCCTATGATTTGTGATCCAACAAAATAAAATTTTTAGAGGGCTCAACTTATCAAATGCAGAGAAATAGGCTCTCTGGTTATAGGAATTAGCCTGCATCAAACTCAAGTGTGTGGTGGGCAGCAGGCTGCTGTATACTATTTCTGATTTAGAGCTGTGAAAAAAACAAGGTCATATGCACCTTACACATGAAGCTCAAGACCTTAGATAAGACATAAATGCTGTAAGAAAGATGTTAGGAAAAAATACTAATCACCTGCAAATACTCTAGTCTAAGTTTGATTCCCCTTCCAGTGCCTCATGAAATCTTATACTAGCTTTACATGTTTTAAGATACAGATATAAGCAAAAATATCTGGGCAAATGTTACTTGGGCCATAGAAAAAGAAGTCTAGCAAGTCACTAGCAGATTATGGATACAAACTGAACTTTCTTTTTTGTTTTGTTTTTTCTTTTTTTTTTTTTTTTCCTCAAGTACTTTTCCAATTGAGAAATGAATGTTTTGCTTAGCTTTGCTGTTTGCGTGAAACCAATCTCAGGCATAGGAGCAACTCAGCAAGTTACATGCATGGTTATTTAGTCCTACATGCTGTGACAACCGTGCTCACATGGATCACAAAAAAAATGTCTTTGCCATATACTCAGTCTGGTAACCTGGCCTTTATTTTTAGTATGGTATCTCAGGCTATGCATTTCACTTTAAGAATGACAATAGTAATAAAGCTGCCAGTTTTTGTCAATCAGCACCTGTCTGTCTTCTCTAGTTAAATGACTTTGCAGCGACCATTCCATTTTTAGACATGCTGAGCCCAGATTTAGCATTAACTTTTACACCGTGTGAAGTTTTATTGAAGTTAGTGGAACAGTCATACATGACTTAAACTAACGGTGCTTATGGACACTGTTCATCTTCAGTGTGACTGAATGGAGAACAATGAAATTATTTTGTTTGGGTGGATCTAGTTTTCCAGTGGAAAAGCACTTTAGTTAAAATAGGGTGCTTTCCTTCATTGAAATGTAAAATATATACATATATAAATATATTAAAAATAGCGATAATTAAAAAACATAATACAGATTCAAAGATTTGAATTCAGAATAGTTTTGTAATAGTTTATTCTTCATTGTTTTTTCCTCCCATTTCTATTCCGTGAACTAGATTTCATGCCAAGTAAACCTGCAGCAGTTCACCATTTCCATCTCTTGTCTCCAATTTAAGTTTCTCATTTGAGGAGCTCCATTGGTTTCCAATTTTTCAGCAGTCATTTCTACAGTATTTTCTCAAGATCAGGCATCATTCAATAAGTTTTCCTGACAACTCATATTTCTTTTGGAAACAATTTTGATAGAATTATTTTGAATGGTCTTAATAAGATCGCAACTTCTAGAGACTGTCTGAGCTGCAAAGTGTTCTGCATGGCCAAATCTGCTCAGTGACCTGGCGCCATAAACTCCTGTATTTCTATATCTCTAAAATTGATTTAGGCTGCTACAGTGTACAATTTAGGTATTCAATGGTTTAGGATGAGCTTTCCATTTTTATGGAGAGACATCATATAAATATCAGGAATTGTTATAAAAATGCAAATTTCATTTGCTTTTCGTTATTACTGTCCTATGCTGTGTCAAATACTAGATACCTGAGTCACATTTGGCCTCTGTTTTATGTTTAGGTTTGGCCAAAATATTTATAGTAGAAACTCTGTGGGGAAAAAACAAACAAAACAACAACAACAACAACACAAACTTTCACTGTATTCATCTTTTTCTATGTTGGCTTCTGTGATAATCAACTGACACATCCTCATTTGCATTGTTATTTTCTATCTAGAGGTGGCTACTTTGTCTTTTGAATCAACTGAAGTTTGTTGTCTGAGAATGTTATGAGAACTGTTATCATTTCTTCTTTTCGTGCTCACTTCTGTAACTTTTGTTTTGAAGAATGTCCAACATTTACAAAACACGAAGCAGGAGGGCAAATACAAACGTTGCCGAAAACTCTCACATTCCACTAGATGGCAGGCAAACATTTGCAACTGCTGCTACAGCTTTGTAAAATACCCCTTTGTTAGTTTTGCATGGATTCTAATAAAAAGTATCTTAGGATCAATTTTCAGTATAATGAAGGATTAGTGTAATTTAACCTTTTGATTTATTTTCGAAAACATTTTTTAATCTTGAAGGAAGAATTAAAATATGCATGCTTATTGATTGTTTGCTTTTGGCCCACTAAAGTGAGAAGTTGAAATGTTCTGTTATGTATTTAACTTTTACTGAAATGGAATACACTAGTATGAAAATAGCCATAACTGAGAGTGTTTTCAGCATAGCAAGTCTGTGGTACATACCTTTTCAGAATAACAGAGGCTGCACAAAGTGTCTCAGTGCCTAATTTGAATATACAAATGCTGTAGTAGCATCACAGCCTAAAAGTACAAAATGAATAGCCACATCAGTGCATTAGCTAAGAACTATGTCAATTTCTGCCATTTCTAGTAGTAAAAAGGAACAGCAAGTGGAGGTACCCTCCCAATTTCACTGTGGCCAGGAGCTTTTTGCTTTCCCCCAAATAACCATCTGCATCTCTTTCCTGATCGTGGTCTCCAAAGTGAGAGAGGGATGGAAGAAGGATGGAGGTTTCCTAGAGTATGTTATTTGGGGATGAGAAATAAGTGCTATTGTAACCGTCAGCTTCACAGTTTAGGTGATTAAAAACTCTGGGACAAACCATAGCTCCTGCATGGTCAGACACAAGCAGATTGAGTTATCAAGGGTTAAGTAGTGGAGAGGCACCCCAGTTCCCAGTTAACCCACTAAGTCCTACCCAAGTATGTAATATATTGTAATTTTATAATTATTACAATGTTAGAGTGGTTACACTTTAGTGAAGAATTGTTTTTCCTTAAACCTCTGATTTCCTCTCTTGCCAGCGGAGAGACAAGCTCTCCGTGGAGAGGAGCAAATCAGAGCTCTGAAGTTATTCTTTTCTGAATTGCTCTCTAAAGAAAACTCGCTATTGACTGAAGAGGTAATCCAAGGAGACTAGTATCCCGAGGCTAAGATTAGTCTTTGTAAATATTCCCATTAGATCATCTACTCTAACTTCCTGTATTTCACAAGCCTTTGATTTGCACCCAACAGCCTTGCTATTGAGTTCAATACCTTGTGTTTAGATAAAGCATATCCAAAAAGACATTTATTCTTGAGTTGAAGACATTAATAGAGATAGTGTATCCACTGTTTTCTTTGTTGGTTTGTTCCGTAGTTAATCATCTCCACTGTTAAACTCTGTGTGCTTTATTTCTTGTTTTAATTTATTTGGCTTGGTACACAGCTGCTTGTTACGCTTTTTTCTTCTCAACTAAATAACTCTTTAGTTTGTGGGCTTTTCTCCTGAGGGAGCTATTATAATCAAGACACCACTCTCTCCTCTTTTTGATAAGCTGAAAGGATTTTCCTTTCTGTAAAGCATTTTTCTTCTCTCTAGTGTTCATTTTGGTCTTCCCTGCAGCCTGTCTTATTTTTGCTCTCCCTTAGGTCTGACAGCAGTCTCACCTGTGCTGTGTGTGGAGATGATAAGATCATTCAGCTCTATTCATTGTTTTGCTCCTGTATCACACTCGCGATTCCCTTTGAATTTATATGTTCTCACTGAGCCTTTAAATCCTTCCTGAAGACGCTGATTTGCAGAACATGGTCCTTCACTTTTCACATATGGCCCAGCTTGTTCTTAGTTTTGTGGGGCTTTTTTTGTGTAGTTGTGTTAGAATGGATTGTGCTTTGGTCTGCCTTACTGAGCAGTTCAAAATCCCTCTGCCTATCTGTCTTGTCTTTACCATTCTGCCAGCTTTCGTGCAATATATGAACTCTACCAGCAATTTTTTAAATTGCTGTCAATAAAAAAGTATCATTCTGTCCACTGAACCTAACAGCACCCTGCTAAAATCAGGATAGGTGCTCTTGCTTGTATGATCTTGCATTGTATAATATGGCCACAGTGTGCTTACATACACACATCCTTTCTCATGGAATATTTACTCGTTTCTTAATCCTATGAAAGGAGTTTTTACTGCAACTTTTTAGGCCACTTATAAGAAGGAAGAGGAGGGCTGTATCAGATCTTTTAGAGTACATAACTCCAAAACTACACTTCTTACTTCATAAACTAAATTAATAATCCCATCAAAGAATGAAGTAAGTTTTATTTAACAAGGCCTATTTTCTACGAAACTGTGTTGACCGTTGTTAATTGTATTCATACCTTTAATTTTGTATTAATTGAATTCCATCATCTTATTAGCTTTGTCATTAATTTTCCTTACATTTTTTGTGATGCTTACCAGCCTTCAGTTACTTGGGTCACCACAATTTCTATTCTGAAAGAATAGCACAATATTAGTGCTAATTCAAGTTTTATTCTATCACTGGAGGTTTTAGAATATATAGTACTAAAGATGTTTAGTACTGTAGCTTACCTTTGTCCAACTGTTTTCCTTCACTTAACGTAAATAGCTTTTTTGTACTTCCAAGTACACACACACGTGAGTATACATATAATATTTGATGTAATATTCTAATAGTTTTAGTTTTTAATACTTTTGCATCATTCTTTTGACTGCTTTTTATAAATATTAAAAATAACTGGAACACTTTCCAAACCCCAAGCCAACAATCAATATCAAGACACCATCTAATGTTTTCTTTTATTATTATTATTATTATTACTACTATTACTATTTAACTAATTAAAATCAGAAGAAAGTAATTCCTCATTATCTTGGGCATGTTTTTTGCTGCAAACTTGTAACTGTTAAAAATGAATCCTATGACTATGGCTGACAGTATTGGGAGTCACCAGATGGCACTGTCGCAAATGTCTTGTTGATTCTTTTGTCTAGAAGAGACTATGTAAAAATAGGCCTTGAAAGATATACTTGGTCGTTACTTGCTTATTTTTCCCTTGTAGGTGTACAGCCTAACCCCTGTCTAAGTCTGACACAAGCTCAGTATTTTCTCACAGGCATTGCAGCAGTTTAAAGCTTTTGCTCATTATCAAGCTGAACATACACACAGACAACAAAACAGCAGAAACACACAGCCTTACATGGTGACTGGGGTTATGACATTCTTCAGTTGTCCAAAATATTTTTGGAAAGTAAAAGTCAGTCATTCTTTGGAGGTTAAGATGTTTAAGCAGCTCCTACACAGCCTAGCAGCACTTTAAGGGTCCTGAACTTCAAAACCTGAAGGGAAGAATGTTCTGTTATTTGCTGATTTGCATCAGAACAGTTGAGACATCTATTGTGCTTTCAAGAAGAAAAAGAGGGGGTTGCTTAATTTATTTTAATGCAGTGCAGGTTCTGGTGAAGTTCAAGCCAATTCAAATCTAAAGCATGGATAAGAATAGCAAGCCGCAAATCTGACAAACACAGTAGAAGTACATGGCTGTGTAACGGAGCTTGTACAAATCTCACATTAATTTAGTTCTCAAGCTGCTCATTGCTGTAAATTACTACAAAGCCTAAAATTTACAAGAATGTATTGAATATCATTGCAGCTATGTATGCTACTTTGATGGGGTTTGAACGTTTCTCATAAAATTATTTTCATGTGTTAGTAAAGATGTGATTGCTCCACTTGTTTGGATTTTGTACACTTAAGCCTAATTTATTTTCTACTCAACACAAAAATTATTATTGGCTGCGTACATGTGAAACATACCTACTTAATCATTATTTTGCATCACACATATTAGAAATGTGAATCTTAGCATTTGACACTTATTTAGCACCTGGTTAAACACCATTAAACTACTTGACACTGAATGTGTGATAATATTTTCTCAATTAAAATACCTGTTGGCATTCAGTAGAGTAAGGATAATCGGTTTCATGGGGAATGTGCCCATAAAACACCTGTCCAGGTATAACCTATCTCAGTGAAGCAAAAAGAAATTATATCCATATTTATCAAAATGCATGACCTCTGTACTTGATACATTATATTCCTATAATGGTTTCAATTAGACTCATACCATCTCTAGCATAATTCCCTGGGGAAATGTTATTTGTTGCCATTCACGCTATGCTCATACAAAACAAAGCACAAGAATGTTAATGTATAAATGCCTTATGCTTTAAATTTTAAAGTCAAGTCCACAATAATTCCCTTGTGTGCAGCATGAAGTGCCATTTCCCTCATCTGAGGATGAAGGACTAACCAATGCTGTCAGCAGAATCATAGAATGGCCAGGGTTGAAAAGGACCACAAAGATCCTCCAGTTTCAACCCCCCTGCTATGTGCAGGGTCATCACCAGTAGACCAGGCTGCCCAGAGCCACATCCAGCCTGGCCTTGAATACCTCCAGTTATGGGGCATCCACAACCTCCTTGGGCAACCAGTTCCAGTGCATCACCACACCTGTTCCTAGAGTGCAAATGTTTAACATGGACTGTTAAACAAATATTTAATTACTTCTGTGAGCTTATTCATGTGCACTTCAAATCCAAGTTCACTGGCTTTCTATGTTTCTATGTAAGTTTACATTTGTTCTAAGTAGGTAATCTTGTTATACTCTATCGTGATTTTACCACATTTCCTATTGTAGATTTGTTGCCGATGGTAATTGTCACATAAAGAGACAACAAATATTATTAGAATATACCATCAAGTGATGTATTAAAAATAATAATAATAATAAAAATCC
This sequence comes from Excalfactoria chinensis, assembly GCF_039878825.1. NCBI lineage: Eukaryota > Metazoa > Chordata > Aves > Galliformes > Phasianidae > Excalfactoria > Excalfactoria chinensis. The sequence continues at coordinate 146,904,747 of NC_092825.1, forward strand.
TTCATTATTCACATCAGGAAAACATATATGTCCCAAGCTCCTTCTGGGACCACAGCAACCACCTGAAGGCAGTTGGGAATGAACACCTCTCACAGCCACGCGCTAGGAATACAAGGTACCCTGTCTTGATAGAAACTGGCTAGAATTGTCTGTCTCTCTTGGATATTTATCAAATTGCCAGTTTAAATGCACTGATGAATAAAGGCCTTCAGATAAAGGTGCAAAGGTGTTTCAGATATGATGGAGGTAAAACCACATATATTCATTGTATTCCTAGCATTCTTGTTCATAGCTGCATTTTTCTCTGTATTCCTTGTCACAGATAATCACAGTACTCTTATTCTTTGTGTTCTTCAGTGGTCATTTACATGCCATCCTCCCTACATTTTTTACTCATTTATGTGCTTGCTGTTGCTGGGTTGAGGATAATATTTTCTCAAGCCACAGCTGAAATGCTAATCCGTATAGTACTTCTGTCACCTCCAAGGTGGATTATTGTAATTCCTTTCTGGTGTCTACCTGATTGTAAAACTTCACAAGTTCTGTTTTACATAAAATGCTGCAACTGACATGCTTATTCATCTTAAACCAAATTAGCATATCACTCTGGTCTTTTGATCCATGCTATGGTTGGCAGTTAGAGTAGTGCTTCCTTCCTATACGACCTGGCATGCACTGATGCATGATGATGGATTCTGACCACAAGCATTAGCACAAGCATATACTTTAGAGAGTAAAATATTGCCTCGCTCCTTCTGCACACTCTAAATTACCTTTATCTTTGCCTTATATTAGCACTTACAATAGCTGTGTTTAGGAATACTTAATACATTCCTAGATATTAGGAAAGGGAACAGACATTCTAGTTGAAGTAATGTGTCCTCTAGCTGCCCAATGTCATGTTGTGAGTGCTTTTCTAAATGAAGCCTTTACTAGACAAGCAGGATTCCACTACTTTTGTGTAGTAGCTTGAAGTACATTCATGAAGATTCTGGCTTAAATAAATGAATTCGCACATAGGAAATATATGACAGCTTATGCCTGAATCTGCATGACTTTTTGTGGAATAGCATGATAAGGAAAGGAGTTTCCAAGCAACTGTCCCCATGCTCTGTACAGGGGTTGGAAGTCCTTATCAATAAAGGGAACAAAACCCAAATATAATTATCCCCAAAACTGAAATATTTCCATGAGCAGTATCACTGAAACACGACATTTCTATTTTATATCTACAGGAAAGCAAATATGAATTTCAGGGTTGAGAACAGCATTAATAAACTACTGCTATTTGAAGTGAACCTATTTAAGAGAGAATGATCATAAGGAACGAATGATTCAAAGACCATTAGTGGATTATATCATACACATATGGCTCATTAAAGTATTCAGCTTGTTCCTGCTTTGTTTTACAATCTTATTTTACGTATATTTAAGTACGTGTATTTTCTCCCTATGAGCTGAAGAATTCTCACACATGTGAGTAGCTCTGAATGGAGACACATTTCCTGCATGCTAGCAGTATCTTTGTAGATATTTATCTTGAATATTTGCCCTGTCTAACTTTCTTTTTGCCATAGTGAGGTCTACTGCTGAGCTGGCTGCATTAGGCAAATTCGTTTCTTGATGAGGACTCATTTTTGGGGCACACTGGGACTTAGTCTACTGTTAAGGACAATACAAATATCAATCTGCTGATTATCTAGATTAAATTGGACACATCCTTCCATTGTTGATCTGATTAATTCCCTTCTCACAGAGACAACTGCCGTTATTCACATAACATTTTGCTGAGTGCAGTTGGAAAGGTTGTGTGTTTAACTGTCCACAGGCTGAGAACTCTATACTACTAACTTCTGATTAAGAAAATGTCACTAAGTCACACAGTGATTAAAAGACACCAGAGGAAATTCTCCAGTGTTAATATTTTCACTTGGCTTTTTAGTGAATTATGCCTATGTTAAGCAAGCAAAAGAAAAAAAAAAAAAAAACAAAAAAAACAAACCAAAAAAAAAAACCCAACGCTTAGTGCGTAAATACATATTTTTATACACAATAAAAAATACACGTTGCCTATGCACATAATACCGTGCATATTTTACTCTATGATATAGACTGAAAAAACCCTGCAACACAGAGGTTCGTAATAACTCGGTATACAACCTGGGTCACATTCTCCTTGTCTTATATGAATATGCGCATGAATAATGAGATCTATGGTTTGGCCTTCCCTAGTAGCAGAACTAAGAGTAAAGCAAAGGGCTTTTTCTTTCAGCTATAATGTTAATCTCAGAAGACTTTAGAAGCCTGCTTGATACTAAGCATCCTTATACTTTAGTTGTAATTATTTGAAAAAAAGACATTGAGATAGAACTTTAATAAAAATGGTTACGTTGTTTTGGTTAGATTGCCCATGTCTCATAAGTAGTGAATGTGTACTATGTGCTTTTTGCAAAGAAAATTAATCACAGTTTCTAGGCAAGTACAACATTTCATGCTATTGGCTATTAAGTTACCTCATAAATCATGCTGTTAATGATGAAAACAGGAAGACTGAAAGAGAAAGGATTATACGTATAGAGAGTCAGTCTGAAATTCCTGGAATCTCTAATACAAGCAGATATCTCTGGAAAGTTATTGTATATTCTTTCATAAATAAGCCCACAGATACGTATGTTTTAATATGCATCAAATAATTAGACATCATTGCACTGTTGCATAGACTGTAGTGCACTGAAAAATCTAATATTTACCTGTTTGCCAAAAATATTACATATTGATTTATTCACAGGACTGCAATGAAATACAAACATGCATGCACACATATGTACCACCAATTATAATAACTGATGCACACAGTAGAATACCCTAATAGGTTGGTTCTCTGTTTATTCTCAACATTCTTTCCCTCAGGCTCCATTTCTGCTACTGTACCATCTCAAGTGGATTTGAATTTGAAAGTGTTCTCTGGTTTTGAATGTTAATGGATGTCATTGCACTATGGCTCTACAAGAAGGAACAATATTACTATCAAATGAAAACACTAGAAGTTTTGAAGAAGATGGGTTTTAAGTCACAGCACTGATAAAAAATAAGGATGCTTTCATTTTTGCACATGAAAACAAATTAATCTTTCTGTATAGATACAGAAAAATTATTTATTTATGCGGAGAGCATATTAAAACTTGTTTAAATGTGCAAAGTAAAGTAATGGGATGAAATTATTATTGATAAGAAATGATGATTTGTATTACTTTAACATTCTGAACAAGTTCAAGACGTTCTGTGGATTCCACATAGCGTAAGAGAAAATCATTCTGATGTTTCTTAAAATTTGATACAGTGAATATTAAAAGAATAGAAAATACCTATCTAATACCTTATCTGTACTCAATAAAGGTTCAGCTAAATGTGGCCACAGAAATTGCTTTCTGGATCAGCCTTTTTATTTGAAATCTAGGACTCTTTTATGTCGAATTTTAGAAGAAAAACATGTTTGTGGAAACTGCAGTTTAATAGATGAGATGGTACCAGCATTTGTATATGCAAGAATGGGTAGAAGGAAAACACCTGAGTTCATACCAAAAATATCAGCAGGTTGTATGCTGGAGTGTAAATCATGTTGTAAGCATTAAAAGCTCTCACTTATCTAAATGAGATTTGCTTAGTTACTTTCAGAAACCAGACTCTGTGGAAGGATATTACATATCCTATATTACATATAGGATATTACATTTTTTTCTTTCAACTAGATTCCTGTTGGCAATATTTTATTTTATTTCATTTTTATGGCAATACAAGTTCTTAAAGATCACATATTTCAAGAGTTCAGGATTTAGCTATGGTAGCTCTCATACTTATGAACAACATTTATTCCTACAAACAAGCTTGCTGGTGTCTATGAAATGATGAAATTTGGTATTACTCATTTTAGAATCCAGATAAGAATTGTGCCTTAAGACCTCACAAATATGAAAACTAAGCTGTATGGGGAATTGGTATAAATTACATTTTCTGGACATTTTTCAAAAGTATGGCAGGAAAAACTTGTAAGATTCAATGCAGTTCTCACTGAGATCAGAGAAGCAACAGCCATTTAAAAACTTGGTATGCATTCTGGCATGCGTATGTAGTAAATTAATTCTTGATAGCATAAAATGTTTTGCTCTGGCTATTTGCTAGTAAAAGCCCTGGCAGCTGCTAGTTCAGTTATTCAATATAACAAGTAAGAAGTTACATAACTATGGTTTTCCAGCTCCCTCTCTCCTTGATCTTTGAAGTGTGTCACTCTTTCATTTTGCCATTCAACAGCCTGACATGCAAAAGCTTTGTTCAGACAGTTTAATTTAATCACTGCCACTGGTTCAACAAGATGATAAAATCCCCTGTGCTGTACAACATCCAACATCCAGCTCACTGTTATCTGATACTGTTTGAAGCTCCTCTCATGAATGTATGCTGATAACACAAGAACTCCAAACATGTCATAAACAATATATTAATACCCTTGATTGAATTCCATTAGAATAAGAACTAGATGAAGTTTAGGCCATCCAAGCAGGCCAATGTAATAAAATGTAATTTGGACTAATCTTCCCAAAGAATGCCTTGTGTTTGAAGCTGACAGTCTCCTATCACAAGCAGAAGTAATTGCTTGTTGAATACACTGAGAACTCTTTTGAATCCTGGCCTTTGTACTCTGTGCACCTTCCAGGTGTCTCTTGTAGCAGACAATCTACCCTTTTGTTTCAGCGGAGAGACGTCAGAACTGCAAATAATAAAATAGGCAGTGTTTATTTTAATGAACGTTGGAGAGCCGGATGGAATTTCTAGAAGCTTAAGACCAGAAGCTGAGCTGTTTAAGTAAAAACAAAGGGAAGGACTTAGTAGGTAATGTTAACTCAAATAGCTGATTTTCTTAAATTGAATCAGGAAGAGATAGGAAGGCATTTCAGTGATCACATAACTATGGATCTCAGAAAGTTAATCTGTCTCTGGAATAGTTATTTTTGTTGTAAAGGAGAAACTGCAAAAATATGTCTAAAGAAAGCAGTTAGCCAGTTTAAACTGAAATTTTGGTGGTGTGTGATCTGTAATACTGATATGGTTTAAACATAAAGTATTTTCATCTTTTTTCCCATTAAAAAGAACTTCTTAGATTATTTTAGAAACTCTAAATTAAATGAAAATGGAAGCACTATGAATTTTCTGTGAATTTGTTTCTAGAAATTGCTGTATTTAATTATAACTTTCCAGGTATTGGCTATATTCGTCCTGCTGTAGATAACCTCTGAAGGCTGTTTTTTTTTTTCTCTAGAATCTCTGTGCTTAAAGAAAGAAAAATGAGGAAGCTCTGTTTAGCAGAGGATTAACTTTGCTTTGTTTTAATTGTTAATTGTTTAGTACTGCTTGCTCTCTTCTGCATCTCAGGAAACATGGGATAAACTATCCAAATACAATACAATAAGAAACTTTTTGAACAGTAGTCAGTGCCAGGGGGTAGCCCATCTAATCATAGAGCAGGTCCATGGACATTTCTACTGAACACCAGTGGTACTTTACAATCTCACCTAATAAATGCTTTTAAAACTCTCTTATTTCTCCAAAATAAAATAAATCTAGTACTTCATCATGGCTGTATTTGGAGACCATCTGTCCCCTGTCCAAGAAATGTTCTAATCCAGTCTGGAACAAATACATGCCCACTGGGGGAAGCTGTTCCAGTTGCAGAGTGGACTTCTCCCTGTTAGAAAACAGACTCTTGTCATGGGAACTGTACCTTGTAACAAATGCAGAAGTTTGGTTCTGATGTTTGCAGAGCCACTCTTTCATGAGCATGCAGTGCATGCTGTTCCAAATCTACCTTGGTTCTGAAAAGCTGAAAAGTGGGTACCATTTTCCCATTCAGACTTTAATTTCTTTGCTGTTTACTGAACTGTGTTATGTGAACACCAAACTATGACAGAGATCAGTGAGATTGCTTTTGTGAAAACGCTTGACCTAACCAATAACATTTGAAAGCAACTCCTTGAATGCACTTCCTCTTACCAGTTTGTACAGGTTGAGTAAATTAAATTATTTTTTCTCACTCCCCTTAATACCCAAAGAGAAGAAATACTGTCTTTGGCAGAAGAATGGTCTCAAGGTTGCTTTGTCTCAGTAAATACATGGAGTTCTTAACAGTGTTGTGACAGGGCTCTCAGCATTTCCTACTCTGTTTCTAAGAGGCTGCAAAATATAGCTACTTGAGGAATGGTAATAGCTGTGATCTTAATTTGGGGCAATTTAAAATAAATACAGCTGGCATTGTACACAGATAGCTCTGATTATGACAGAATTGTTGTCTGTAATATCTCAGCTTCTTTTAGGCTAGAATCTGCAAACACATATGCTTAATTTAAAACCTGTGAAATCTGCTGTGCCTCGCTGAGTTCTGCAGAACAATTTGTATGCTTGGAAGAAGCAAGTGCAAAGTGTTTGCTGGATTAGGGCCTTCGAGGCTGCTTTTGGGCTGTTTTAGGCACAACATACATTAACTGCCAGTTAAATCTCTTTTAGAAAAAGAATTCTAGAGATTGATTATTTCTTCAAAAACGCCCCCCCCCAAATCAATCAGAACTGTTTTAGAATCACAGAATCACAGAATTGTAGGGGTTGGAAGGGACCTCTAGAGATCATCGAGTCCAACCCCCCTGCCAAAGCAGGCTCCCTACACCACGTCGCACAGGTAGGCGTCCAGGCGGGTCTTGAACATCTCCAGAGAAGGAGACTCCACCACCTCCCTGGGCAGCCTGTTCCAGGGCTCCGTCACCCTCACTGTAAAGAAGTTCTTGTGCACATTTGTGCGGAACTTCCTATGCTGAAGTTTCAGCCCATTTCCCCTAGTTCTGTCCCCACGCACTACTGAAAATATGCCTACTATGCACAGGATCTCATTTTCTTTTTTTTTCCCCCTAACAAAATGTATCAATCCATTAGAGAGAAGACAAGTAAACAAAAATGAATTGTCATTTCTGCTGTTTTATTAGAGTCACATGAGATTACAGCATATTATTGACTTTAAGAATATTTTACCCGCAGAGGCTTGTTTTAACATGCACAAATCAGGATCAATACTGGATATGCGTTAATTTTCATAAAATGCTACAAGGCAATTTTTTTTTTTTTTTTTACAAATCCCCTGTTCATACTTATAGTTTTATAAGAAATCATGATTGTGACCAAATGAGGGCCGGGGTAAGATTTAATTATTAAAATAATAATAAAAAATGGATTATTATTTGAATTGTTGTTTGCTTTCCCCAGCGTATTATTTAGTGACCAAATGTAATTTATGTGCTCACCCGGTTACAAAGTGAAGTTAGATAGCCTGCACCATTTTGCTGACTTTGCTGCCTTAGCATGCTTTATCAATCCTCTCTCCCCCACCCTTTTTTTTAACCTCCTTTTTTCATTAGAGATCACATATAGTTTAAGAGCTGTAATCTGAAACCTTACAGCTCTAGTGGATACTTAAAAGACTCATTGATACACTTTGAAACCTAGTCAAATGAACGGCATTAGCAAAGGCAGCATCTAGCCATTAGGCTATTAGGATCATTTGCCAAGGCACTAAAATTAAATATAGGGACTCCTGCAATTCCCCAATTATATTCTGTTAGTATAATGGCAGTGAAAAGGATATTATTTTAGTCAGCTTAGTGCCTCTCTAGCAAGAACCAAGATGCTTTTTATTTTGTGGATGTAGATATGTATTGGCCGGGAGAGTTTGACATTAATGTAATTCCTTTTGCAAGCAGAATAGATCAACACCATAGGCAAAATTCAAATCCTACTAGTCAAGAGCAACTTTTCACAGATTCCATGCATGTTTATATTTTTGTGAGGTTTCAGTATTTACAGTGATGCAGGTAAAGTAAAATACAATCTAGAAAAAGATTAAAACTAACAGGATTAGTAAAGGATGCATAGTTACAGGAAGGAAATTCTTTGCATGTTGGCTGTCTGCTATGGCTGTGATACTTTCTGTTAAACCTCCCACTTGATGTTGATGTTTACCTCCTCACTGATCCCTGGATTCCAAAATCCCCCAAAAAGAATGATAAGAAAAGTTCTGTGCAGAGTTAGGAGCCTTGTATAAACACATTTCATCCAGTTTGGAACTGTGTGCAATCCTCTACTGCAGTAAGAGAGAAAGAACCTATTAGAAGTTCAGTCATTATGAATGACTTTTATTTCCCAATATACACTGATGCCAAATTGTACTGAAGTTGAGTGGTACTAATAGCAATAAAAGAATGGCTGTAGTGCACCGAAGAAGAAATTCTATTCTCCCAGTTTCAACACAACCAACTGCAAGTGCCTTAGAGAAGTGCATATGGTAAGAGGTGCCCAGCACACAATTCAGTGATTTGCAGCTCAGGGACTTTGGGACATGATAGTCATGTTTTTGTGTTTGCTAGACTTAATTTTTTTTTTCTTCATTAGTTTGTCCATTTGATTTTCAAATCCATGTATTAATTAAGCACCCACTAAATTCTTGTAATTAAGTGCTCTGCATTTTAGCTACAGGTTATGAAGAAAAATGCCCTTTACTTGACAACATGATCCGCCAGTTTCAGGTCACTTTCTGTCTTTTATTAAAGGGAACCATGTGTATCTTCTTTCTTTCTCCATGCCATATAGGATTTATAGCAACTGTCACCCTTCAGTGTTGAAGGTTTCTAGTTTATTTAGCTGCTTGGGTTTTTTTTTTTTGTTTTTTTTTTTTTTGTTTGTTTGTTTTTTTTTGTTTGTTTGTTTGCATGGGAATGACTCTACACTTTTCTTATCTCTCTTATTTTCTCTTTTTTTTTTTTTTTTTTTTTTTTTTTTAGTATTAATATACTCTTTTTTACTCTGAGATCCAGACATATCAGGGCTACTGTGAAAGTAATGCCTCCTGTGCTATTATGTCGGCCTACGATGTCAGAGGTGGATGATGTCAGTAGAGGCTGAACCTTCCCACCAGTATCCCACTACACATTGTTGCTGTGTGACAGATGGCAGCAGAGAGGCAGTCTGACATGGAAGCGCGTATGGAGCAAAAGTGTGTCACTGAATTCCTCCATGTGGAAAAAATGGCACCCACTGAGATTCATTCAAACTCACCAAGTGTTGACAGAGACCAAACAGTGGATGTGGGCACAGTGAGGCAATAGGTGGAATGCTCCAGCAGTGGTGACAATGACATGAAAGACAAGTCGTGTACTTGACAGTCACGTACAGCTGTCACACCACAAAATGAAGAGTATCTCAATCAACTCATCAACACAAATTGGTGAATTGTGACTGTATGGAGCTGAATATCAGCTGCAATGCACTGGAAATGTTGGCAACAGGGTTGAAGTTTTCCTAAGTTTGTGCCATGCAGGTCCATCAATGCTCAGAAAGGAACAGAAAGAACACCATATGCAAGCTTGTGAAGATCTGTTGAACCAATACAAGGCTGAAGGTGGCAGTTTCCTAAACTGCATTGTTCCTGTGATAAGATGTGGTATCAGCACTATAAGCCAGAGTCAAAATAGCAGTCCGTGAAGGTGAAATATGAATTGTCCATTGAATAAAAAGTTCAAGAAGCAGCTCGCGGTGCAGAAGGTGATGTGCACTGTCTTCTGGAATGAGGGGTGATTTTCCTGGATTTCCTGGAACCCAGGCAAACCATCAACTCTGACTGCTCCATTGCACTGCTGACTGAGCTGAAGGCTTCAAGGCACCAGTAAGGAAAAGAGAGCTAGAAAGAATGAAAACCTCTTTTATCTATGGCTTACAGTTTCTACTCATTCCTAAAAATTCTTTTCAAGATATCTGCTATTTTCTGCTAGATGGGGATATTTTCTATTTGTGTTTTTGCATGCAATTTCTGTATTTTTAACTGAAGAAAATTCTAAGTCGCCTGTAGATTCCACTGTCTGAATCCAAATGTAGCTGATTTTAATAACTTACTTGAGATTGTCTGTCTTAAAAACAAAACAAAACAAAATCCTTCAGTTACCATTATACTTTATTCTTACTTCCATTAAATTTAATAGTAGTTGCTTTACCCAGGTTTTCTATGGTGCTTCCAATTTTTACTGAATCCAAGTCTGTATAGTCAACAGATATACAAAAGGGCATTATCAGATTGGCATCCACAGATAGTAAGGCTAGAAGGGATATTTGGAAACAAATGGAAAATGCTCACCTGTGTAGGCTTGCAAAAAAACCACCAAAAGGACCAATCTCCAAAAAGAGATCCTTTCTCATTGGCAGTCAGCCCTTAAATGGGGGTCTAGGAGAGGTGGAGCCAGTCTCCACCCCTTCTAATAACACAGGTGAATTGCCTTCACCTGTGTTCCTACAGCTGACTCATTGCTTTTCTCAGAGCAATGGTTCAGGCCGTGATTCAACAGCTCCCACACGAAGTATGAACTAGCATCATTTCTTAGTTGAGGGACACTTGGTAAAAAACATATGATGTCAGTAGAGCTGGAAGTATCTAAGTTCAATATTAGAGATATTAGAAAGATAGAAAGCAAAGCATTATATGTTAATAATGTATACATTATCATATGTTACATGATAAGCAAAGCATTATATGTTATTAATAGCACTGTTTTATTCATTATATGATTTTGTAGTCATAAATAATAAAATTACTAGCCTAACTGGAAAAGGTGAATGAGCTTCTGAGCACATTCATTCTTCACTGCTGTAGTCAACAATTATTTTGATCCTGATATCTTGATTTTTTGAATCAGAAAATCCATTTCCTCTTTTATAAAATAAGTTTTCCCAGAATATGGTAGACTACTTTAATTTCTAACCTTCCTCTTTTCAAAAAACACTCAAAAATATATTTTTTTTCACTAGATCATTCACGTCTCATATGAGCAAAGCTCAGTTTTCAGTAGGGATTTGTTCTGGCTAATTGAATGGTTTAGGAAGAATCTCTGAAAGGTTGTGCTGAAATGGAAGAAACCTGGAGAAAGTACAAGGCAAGGTCAGAGAAAGTGAGATGTGAAATTATCTGCACCAGTACAGGTTATGGGATGACCTGCTGGAGAGGAGCTCTGCAAAGAGGGACCTGGGTGTCCTGGTGGATGACAGGTTGGTCATGAGCCAGCAGTGTGCCCTTGTGGCTAAAAAGGCCAATGGCATACTGGGGTGCATTAAAAAAAGTGTGGCCAGCAGGTTGAGGGAGGTGATTCTCCCCCTTTACTCTGCCCTGCCTCATCTGGAGTACTGTGTCCAGTTCTGGGCTCCCCAGTACAAAAAAGACAGGGATCTCTTGGAAAGAGTCCAGCAGAGGGCCACAAAGATGGTGAAGGGCCTGGAGCATCTCCCCTATGAAGAAAGGCTAAGTGAACTGGGTCTGTTTAGCCTTGAGAAAAGAAGACTGAGAGGAGACCTGATCCAGATCTATAAATATCTGAGGTGTGAGGGGCAAAGTGGCAAGGCCAGACTCCTTTCAGCAGTGTGTAGAGACAGGGCAAGGGGAAATGGACAAAAACTGAAGCATAGGAAGTTCCGCACGAATGTGCACAAGAGCTTCCTTATGGTGAGGGTGATGGAGCACCAGGACAGGCTGCCCAGGGGGGTTGTGGAGTCTCCTTCTCTGGAGATATTCAGGACCCACCTGGGTGCCTACCTGTGCAACCTGGTTTAAGGAACCTGCTTTGGCAGGGGAATTGGACTTTATGATCTCTGGAGGTCCCTTCCAACCCCTGTGATTCTGTGATTCTATCATTCTGTGATCTTTCGTGAAGAAAGGAGTACCATCCCGTATACCTGCACTTGAAACTGAGTAGCTGAATAGCTGGGAGTGATAAGAAGGAAGAGCTATATTAGGGTCTACACTAGTTTGATGTTTATTTTGAAGGGAACTGATATTCAAGCAACAGCAACAAATTCAGATTTTGACCTAGGTTCTTTCTGCTTTTTTTTTTTTTTTTTTTTTTTTTTTTTCATGGTACTTTGTGAAAAAGAGCTCTACTAAAATAAAAGGCGGCTTTTCTAGACATTTGGGAGCAATGTATTACTTTTCCTTTGTACTTATATTTCAATTTGAAATTACTTAGTATTTTACTACGTCCTGAGACTGTGAATGAAAATAGTGGTTGATAAAGCTTAGTGCCATGTTAAAATGCTATTCCACTGCACATCCAGCATGGATAAGTGGTATGCTCTTTCTCTTTTGGAAATTTACAGTAGCTCTGAGTTTTCATGAAGTTTGTAATCAACCTGTGCAGCAAGGAAGCAATAGAAATGTCTGGATCAATGTTTCTGAGTTTAGTAGGGGTTTTGGAAAAGGAACACAGAGCTTTTCTGTCAGGAGAGAAATACTGCCCCTGTAGCAGACAGCTTTTCATGACACTTTATGGCTTTATTTTTCTTTTCTAGTCCTTCACGCTGTAAAAATAATATTTCTTCCTCCCATCAACTCAAGCATATTCCCTCAACAAAAGGTGACTTAAATAACTTAAAAAGCAAAATGAAAATAAAGTTTAGTTGCTAATGTTGATATACAGTGTACAAATTGTTTCTGTCCACCTTTAATGAGAGTGCCAAACCTTCAAGAGCAACCAATGCAAACTTCTGAATTACAAAATTAGTTCGGAATAGATCAATGTACTGTGGTAACAGCAGTGGATTTTTCTTCATCAGCAGCTGAATCACATTGCCCAAAGCATTTGCTGGACACACTGCTCATGAACTAGATTGCTGTTTCACAATCATGCACTATTAACTTCTGCTGTAAATGTGTTTTTGCCACTTGGTAATTGGATTAAAAAAAGAGCTGGCAACCTTTATTGAGGGTTTTTGAGCCCTGTAGAGGATAGATTCCCTTCCACTAACATATAATATGGCATACGCTGAATTTGGCTAAATGTGCATAGTTACAGCTATAATAATTTCATAATGAGGTATAAAGCAAGCATGAGAATCTACAATGGATATTCTGATCCCATCATGCTCCAAATTAGTACTGAATCCCAGCCAATCATGCCATCTACTGATAATATTACAATTGCTTCAACTAACAAATTAAAGGCGTAGGACCAGCAAGATGCTGGTAATTTCAGCATTGATACTTGCAGAAGACATTGAAAGATATTTTACAGTAAAATCAGGGATTCCAGAAATAAGCACCCACACAGAAAAAATCATTTTAGACCCCAAGAAAATAAAGAAATATTTAAATGAAATATTTGGAACATTTTCATATTCTTGCTTTTTGAGTAGGTTTGTAAAACATCAAAATTAAGACAGAGTAATGACAACAATATTAAGTTAAAGTGTCAGAAGTATTTTAATTCAGGTTTCCTACTGAGTAACAGCAGTCTAGATTTACTCCTCTGACATGCATATGAAAACCTTGTTTTATTATCGTTTTTAGTTTTTCATTGGCTTAGTGATGAAACAACAGGATTTTGAATGTAATCTTGTATTGTGTAACAGTGCTTTATCTGATGTAAAGAGCCCCTTTTTGCTCCTTTTTGTAAATAGCCAATGCATAGACTAAGGAACCTGGACTTTGAATGGAATTTACAGGTATTTTAGTAACAGAAATCATAACAATTTAGTGAAGATCTGTTTTCCAGGTATGCAATATTATTTAATAAAGTGCACCAGTGAAAATATGAGCCTGTCCTTAAAAATTTGGTCTTAATCTTCTGAATTGTGTGGAACTGTGGAATTGTGGAATTAAATATCCATTATGGAAGTTAGAACATGGAATATTCCCTCCTCACTTCCAACCTGTGGAATGGTTTTGGGTCCTAGGCTTAAGCATAGTTCAGAAACACCCATATTGTGCCCTGGTATAAAGAAGGAACCATACCAGCTAGCCCCAGAAGATGAAACCTGGTCACAGTTCTACATGAGCCGAGGGCTGTTCTAACAAGTAGGGAGAAGAAGGCTATTGTGATATGGAGGCAAAGAGTGTTTGCCTGTATAGATGTAAACAGTGGCATGCCTCTTACAGAGCCAAATAATTGGACCTGCCCTATATTAAGTTTTTGGATACAGTTGCAGATGTTTCCCTTGACTGCTGATATAAGAAATGTAAGAACTGCAAGATGCAGCTCCTCCACGGGCACAATCTACTACAGCACTGGGTTCTCAACCAGATTCCATCTGGTTGCAGTGACTCAAAGGGAAAGAGCTCTCTTATATACTAGCATGTAAATTTACTTCAGGCCTGGTCATCATAGCTGCTTTTGTACTCAGTAGAGAGAAAAAGGCACTTCCATTATGTAAGACACTTTTTGAGGGTGGGATGAACCATACCTTGTTTATTTCTGTTTATCATACTAGTATAGCTGCTCAAGCAGGCAGCTGCAAAAAACATAAAATGAAACATGGATTCAACCATTGTCCTGCCACCGTAAGTCCTTGGGCTAATGGAACTGAACTTCTTTTCAGGCAAAATATGATTATCCAAGATATATATGCAAAGATTCAAGGAAGTCAAGACAGCAGCCTTTTCCCTATTACTAGCCCCTAAAGCAGTGCATGCACTTCATGTCACTTGGTGTGCTTAGAAACCCCTTCCAGATCAGTCGTACCTGCATTTGAATGGGAGCATCTTATGTACAGTTATCATCTGGAGATGATTCCACTCCCAGAGAGACTTTGAAACTGCTTCTTTGGACAGAAAATCTGTGGAGTTCGAAGAGTGGAAGTCTGACAATACAGCTTCCTTTAGCTAAGTATGGTATCTGAATCTATTTGTCCAGTGCTTCCAAATGCAGGTGCTTCTTTACCCCTATGTAAATAATAGAATAGCTGGGCTTGTCTGTCTTCTGAGTTAGTCTTTATTTGGAGTACATATCAGTGCTGGTTCTGTATTCAGTCAATTAAATCACGTGCCCAATTGTTGTAGCACACTATTAAATATTAAGAGAAGAGAAAATTAAGTAACACTTCACCCTTCTTAATAATTTATAAGCCCACCTAACCTTAATGATGAATTTGAGTAGGATGCGATGTGTTAAGCAGATTTAATGCAGTGCAGGATTTACACTTCGCTGCTGCTGAAGCAAGTTAGTGCTAACCAGACGTGGGCAGGGTGGGGCAGATTATGTGAACCCTTCATGGCCAGGAGAAACTCATCTAGAGAGAGAACTGAGGCAGTTCCAGCCTGATTCTTTTTAATGTCACAGTTCATTTGCAGAACCATAACTGGAATCAAGAATTAAAAAGCCTTGTATAAAAGTCAGTAGCATTAAACCTTTAAGACTCATGTTTCATGTGTCATAAAAAGTCTATGAAAGGATTTTATATTCTGTACAGTGTTTTAGCACTTTCAATCATTTTTTTTTTTCCCCGACATAACTTTTGTGAACACTTTTATAGCCTCTAAATGAAAAACTAAACTATGTGTCATTCAAAAAAAGGTTTTATGGATCACAGAATTTAATATAAGCTCTGCACCATAACAAGGAACTGATAAACCTATATTAGGATTAATGTAAAATGTTGAAAAATGTTTTAGAAGATCGTGTGTCACGTGTTGTGGCAACCGATACCAGCAAGTGAAAACGTTGGTTGTATGCATGCAGTCTTTGACAGTGAACTTCAAAAATAACAGAAGTGTTAGCAGTTTAAAAATTGTTCTTATGTCACAAATACTAAAATGGCTAATTATCATGTAAAAGAAAATATTTTTCATCAGTGAAATTGAATCAACATTTAAAAATCATCAAATATAAATGATAATAAAATCCAGGTTGAAACCACATCCAGGAAAATATACGTTATGATATAAGGTCTAATCTCTCTCCAGGGAAAAGACAGTTCCTCCCCAGTGTCATTAACATTTATGAATTAAGGCTTTTTAATGAAATGGCAAAATTAAAATTATATTCTTCGGGTGCTAACACTATATTATACATCTGTTTTACACTAATGGAGAATCTCTTCGTTAATAACCGGTGGTTATGTGCTGGTAGCAAAGGAAGTAGTGGCGACTTAGGAAAGTAAGAACTGGCTCATTTTTTCTTCTGCAAAATGTTGCACAGAGTTTAGCAATAATTTTCAGAGGACTCCTGCAAAATAGGTAAATGTAATCTGCCCAGCAGACAGACTGTGAAATCTCATTGATTCTCCCTGCTTTCCATGCTGATTCTGTTCAGGCCTGTTTGTGCTGCGAGAGGGCTGAAGGGCAGCCCTTGTCTTTTTCTTCACAGGGGCATTCTCTTCTAGGTCTGTCACTGCATGTAACAATAACCACTCAGGAACAGATCAGTAACATAATCTATACCAACACCATATGAGTGATAACAATAAAGTGCAGAAAATTAAATACTGCATTCATTCATCCTAGTTTTAGCTGTTCAAGAGCGTCACCAGGGCTTCTTGTATGGGTTACGAAGAGGCAGTGGTTAATTAGGACTGAAACTGAGCCTCTTTATTTACCATCCCTGTCTGAGGTGTAGAGTTCTGCATATTCTCACCAGGGAACAGTCTATTTGGAGGCAGTTATTTACAAGTGATGATCACTTTGGTCATGGATAACTAGGTTTTACCAAAGAAATAGTAAATGTGAGAGCTACCTTGAGACTCTGTTGTCTCATATAATGCCTAAATAGCAGACACCCTTGTGTGAATTAGGTGTTTAAGTTCCCAGTTGCCTCACTGAGGCCCCATGCATAGACCCCATCATCCACCCCCAGACATCATGCCCCACTTAATTTCAGGTGAGACCTAAAGCAGTAGTGGGAGATTCTCCCACTCCAGAGCAACTTGGGCTGTCTACAGAAACTGCTATATACACAGCTGAATTGAACACCAGATCTTTCTGTTGACTGTGATTGAACTTGGACATCCTGCTCTCAAATTGATACCCATGTTGGATGTGATTAAATGTGAGCACATCTAGAAGAAAAATCCACTCAGTTCTACCCTGTATTAATGTGAGGAAAGAAAATGGAGAAGTATGGCAGGAACATATGCCAGCGAGTTAGCACTATGTGATCATATGACAAAAGCACACTACTTATTGTCTTAATAAGAAATTCTCTTTTGTTAAGTGTCAAAACCTTACTGGTGGTCTTACCCATCGTTGGATGTACCTTTTCATGTGCTGACATGATCTTACCTGCTCCTGAGTTCACTTCTGTTATCTTTAAGAAAGGCAGGGAATTATTCCTACTTTTTATTATTCCTATGAAGTATACTTTGGTGATTTTGCCACTCACAAAGCTTGTAGCTGGTTCACTGCCTTCACATTTCGAAGACTGAAAAGGTAGGCACAAATTGGTCTAGAGAAGATAGCAGTGAGTATGTGTGCTGCTTATACTCGGCTTTGTTGTCTATCTGTGAGACAGTGGGAAGTGGCAGTAGCTCACACGTTAATTTTGTCAAATTTTGCCAGGGAACCATATCCATTTTTGCTTATTCTATCCTTTTTGGGATCTGTTTGGCTGGAGAGTACAAAAAGAGGTGGTGCTGCAGTGTGCCCAAAGAGTACCATGTCCAGTTATAACAGCGTGTGAGTTCTGGTGTATACTTCACATTTTTGCCTGCCTCTCCTACCCATTAACATCAATGTTGCTAGGAGTTATTTCTACTAAGGTAAGACTTATTTAATCTAAATCATCAGTACAGCATGCACATCTCACATTAACTATGCAAGCATATCATCATAGAGTCACCAAAGTTGGGGAAGACCTCTGTCAGTGGTTTTTGAGCTGATTCAGTCCAGTTTCATGACTAGCATGGGTGGGGGGTTGGGGGGTGGGGGGTGGGGAACCCACAGACCCATGCCCCAGGAAAGGGAGAAAGGCAGTAGATGGAAAAAAGAATAGGGAGATGGGCCTAAACACAAAACAGCAGCAATGATCTGAGGAAAAACAAACTAATTTACTAAATAAGATATCGGAATGCAAGATAACAACTATAATACAATATAATTAGAATTGAAGATAATAAATCAAATAAAATGAGTGAGTGTCTGAAAACCAAAGGCCTTACTGTAATGCTGAGGCAAGATGTCTAGCCAGGCTGAGCACAAGGGAAAAGAGAGGACATCTCATGGTATGTGAAAGTTTTATCTTTCCCTCTGAGCGGACATGGTAACAGAACAGCACACAGTCTTCTGAGGTATGCATTTCTTCTCTTCTGGGACAGATGCCTGGAACTGGAGCATTAACTCCCAGTGCACTACATGATGCTATGATGTGGAATAGCCAAAACTCATAAAACCATGACAACCTCCAAGATCATCCAGTCCAACAGTCCACCTATCACCAATATTTCCCCACTAAACCATGTCCCTCAGTACAATGTCTAAACATTTCTTGAACACCTCAAGGGTTGGTGTCTCAACCTCTTTCCTGGGCAGCCTATTCCAGTGCCTGACCACTCTTTTGGAGAAGTGTTTCCTAATATCCAACCTGAATTTCCCCCGGTGCAACTTGAGGCTGCTCCCTCTAGTCCTGTCACTGTTACATGGGAGAAGAGGCCAACTCCCCATCACCACAGACTCTCCCTCAGGAAACCCTAGAGAGCGATAAGGTCACTCCTGAGCCTCCTCTTCTCCAGACTGAACAACCCCAGCTCCCTCATCCACTCCTCATCAGACTTGTGCTCCAGACCCACGTTCCAGGGCCACAATAACTTTGTTGCAGTGAGGTGCTCAAAACTGAACACAATACTCCAGGTGCGGCCTCACGAGTGGTGAGGGGTATTCACTTTCCTGCTCCTGCCAGCAAATGTCATTTCTGACACAAGCCCAGAAGTCATTGGCCTTCTTGGCCACCTGGGCACACTGTTGGCTTATGTCCACCTGAGAACTGACCAATGCCCTCAGGTCTTTTTCCTCTGCACAATCTTCCAGCAACTCTATTCCAAGCCTATAGCGTTGCTTGGGGTTGTGGACAAAGTGCAGGACTCAGCACTTGGTCTTGTTGCGCCTCACCCCACTGGCCTCAGCCCAGCTATCTAGCTTATCTAGATCTCTCTGTAGGGCCTTCCTACCCCCAGGCAGATTGACACTTCCAGCCAACTTGGTGTCATCTGCAAACTTACTGAGGGTGCACTCAATGCTCCAGTCCAGGTCATCAGTAAAGATACTGAAGAGGACAAGTCCCAGCACTGACCCCTGGGGAACACCACTCGTGACTGGTCATCAGTTGGACATAGTTCCACTGAGCTCCACTCTCTGGGCAGCCCTCTAGCCAGCTCCTTATCCAGCCAAGAGTGTATCTGTCCAAGCCATGGGCTGCCAGTTTCTCCAGGAGAATACTGAGGGAGACAGCGTAGAAGGCTTTGAGTTTAAATTGAAACGTATGTCAATGACTTTCCTGTTCAGTGAAGTATTTAAACTCTTTTAACTTATGTGCCTGAAGTGTGTTCTTAAAGGCTTTACTTAATTTGTGTCTGTATGAACTGTTTTTCTAGTTACAGCTTCTTATTTTGTTTACTTCACATCAACAGCAGTAATCTCAATTTGCCATGTGTCTAGCTTCTGCTAGGGTAGTTTTAATTCACAGGCACTTCATTAGATGTGAGTGTTGACTTTAAAAGAAACAGCCTTGTGGCTTTTTGAATCTTCTAGGGAATTTAAGCAACAGGCTCTTTGGCGATCTATTACTTCCCTCAAAAGTTAACCTTCCTTCTAACTTGTATAGCTATGCCTAACCTTAGCAATACTTTCAATATTACTTGTACACATGTCAGTTTCCCTACATGTTTTGACAAATGACACATTTCCTTTGGTGCTTCTTTGTGGGTAACAGCGTGTGAGGATATGGTACTGGCAAAATTTATTACGGTTATTTTGTAGTTGATATTAAAGAACATGATGTATTATATCAGGTGTCTGACCTTTAAAGATCTTAGGACCCAATTCATTACAACATAAAATTTACATATTATTCAACATTCTACAGTCCTTTTATGAAGAAGTCATGATGCATATGTGCATGAGATTTAAGACAGATAAGTATCCTTGCACGTTGAAGATACTGAGATTGAAGACAATATGAGATAAAAAATATTGTAGATTGGAAAGGATTCACTTTTTTAACCCATAAAAAGGATTGCTCTGCCTGAACCTTTCTTTTTTTTTTTTTTTTTTTTTTGTACTAAGTCTTAGGAAAAATAAATGGAGCATACAGAGACAATGCTGTATTGGAAACGAGCTGCATTCTTGAGTCTTTTGTAAATCTTGACAAGGCCTACCTGTCTTCGTTTCTGTGTTTGACATAGTTTTCCACTGATCTGATATATAAAGACTCAGCCTGGGGGATTTAATCAGTGAGAAGCTGATGACTCTTGCAGTGCACTGTGTTTACACATACTGACTATGAACATTACACCAGCATTCCTACCTTTTGTGCTATGCTCTATTATTCTGATTTTGGTGGTATGAATATATATTGTTTGCCACAGTTGACAGTGGCAGCTGAAGTCTACAGATGCTTTCTATATGTGATACACCTCAGGTGGGTATCTGATATTTTGCACCTGGATGCCGTGCAGTCAGTTGTGGATATCTGGAGATGCACCAGGTGTTTGAAACCAAAATAGCTATGCTTGCTTTTATGTAACATCTGCACCAGTGCTCTAAGATCTTACTGTTGGAGAGCACATCCTATTCTTTTATAATAGTGAAAGTACTAAGGTGACATATAGAATTGGCTAAGATACTTGATAGAGCAAGAACTGTAAATTGTCCAAGCTGCAAAGTCTACGTAGAGGGGTGGTAAAGAAAATGAGCACTTCATATTTACTTTTGTTTGAAGCTGGAAATCTCTTCCATTCCAAACATTCAGATGTAATCTCTTCTGAAGACTGTGCTGGATTCTGTACTGATTTTGTGTCTTGGTTGTCATTTATGGCATCTTTTACTTTTTCCAAAGCACGATAATTTATCAGCAGATTTCAGTGTTGTGTCAATACCATATGCTGGACACAATTTTCACTTGAAGAAGGCTGGATCAAGCAGTGATTTTTGTTATTCCAAGGATCACACTCCAGGTATGGAGTAAAATGCCAAGGAATGCAAAGTGACCTTCTTGAGCTCTTTTAAATAATCTATTTTTTTCCTTTTGTTAGACAGAGAACAGAGGCACTTGTGATATGTCTGGTTTTCTAGAACCACAAATCCTGGATTCAAGCTTAGTGATCGGCCATGTTGTGGTTTGTATCAAAGGGTTACTGACCATACAATCTTAAACAAAGAGTTGGGATCTGGGCTTTGAATTTGAACTAATTCTCTGTGGACTGAAAATTCTACTCTCTGTTACAATAAAGAATGTGGATTCCTTTATTGTTATCACAAAAGGTGACAGTACAGGCAGTAATATGCATGTGAGATGACAAGGAGAACTGAAACAAGGACATGCCCTGCCTGAGCTAAGCAGGGTTTTACTTGCAAAACCTATGTTGAAAGAATGTGACTAAACTACATTCACAAGCTTTGTGCACTGTTCTAAGGCTGAGATTATGCTTTAATTTACTCCTGCTAAACAACTGTATCATGGAACTATGTAGGTTGCTCCAGAAGTAATGCCTCAATTTCTTTCTACAGAAATTACAGCAGGTGCAAAAAGAACAATCAGACTATTTGATAGAGCAAATTCTCAGCTACTCTTTTTTTCAGCAGCCACCACCATTAGCTATGCATTTTCACCAGTGATGAACAAGAGTCTGCATGCTGCACTTATAAAAATCTGCATGGCCATCTGGAACGTGACTTATCTTTCACACCACAGTCACCACTGCTGAAATGTATCACCCATCACCTCACTGTGCTCACATCCACTGTTTGGACTCCATAAATGTTCAGCAGATGTCAATGAATGTCAGTGGGTGCCATGTTTTTCACATGGAGGAATTCAGTGAAACATCTTTTCTCCATACTCACTTCCATGTCAGACACCATTCTGTCAGACTGCCCCTCTGCTGACATCTGTCACACAGCAAAAACATGTAACAGAATACTGCTGGGAAATTTAACCTCTACTGCCATACCACCACCATCCACCTCTGATGTCATGGGCTGAAATAATGAAATAGAAGGCTTTGCTTTTGGAGCAGCCATCGTATTTTTCTTATGTGATCCACATATGTAACTCTTGATGTACTTAGTTAGTACTAAGATGTAGTTAGTTAAGTACTGGGCACTTATCAGATTTTTATTATGGGGAATGCTACTATTTATTTTCTTAGAGAAAACGTCTTATATTGGGGAGAATTTATTTTAACACATTAGCCTTATAGATGCTAGGTGTCTATTCTAAACTAGCTTGAGATCTCTCAGTAATCAGTGGGAAAAGACAGGCACCTACTCTACCATTCTATTTATTTTTACAGAGGTTTAGTGATTCATCCAAACTCCCTGTCGGCAACAGAGAGACATGACAACCAACTCAGAGCTAACCTCTTGACTGTTCACATTTGATGAAATAATCCTATGCATGGTGGCCAATATAAGAGACTGTAAAAATATATATATATAAATAATGAATAAATAAAAAATAATAAAAAGAAGGAAAAAAGAAAAGAAGGTGTCATGGTTAAGGGAGCTGAATGCAACCACAGGGAATTTCATTCTATCTGTGCATCTGTCAGGAAATTCCTTGGGGATGCTTGGTAAGTCACTGAACAGGTGGTCAATAATTGCGTGTTTCTTGTGTTATGGGTGTCTGGAGCCTGATTTACAGAAGCAATAAGCACTCACAACTGAAATTGAAGTAAATTGTAATTTTACTGTAGAATGCAACGTGCTCATAAATACTCAGTCCTGTTGTTCTTAAACTGAACATCCCAAACTATTGAATACTTTGTGCACCCAAGTTCTTTGTGCCATTATTTCCAACTGTAAAATGACACTCGTCTCCCAGTTCTGTTACGAAAGTGAACTCACTACTGTCTAGGAAATATTTAAGAAAGTTTTACAAAGCAACCCTTCAGGATGTTAATAATTCTGTATTCAGAGCAGGATTCAAATGGTGTGCAGTACAGTCTGAGCACTGAACAAAATATTGAATATCTGTTCTTTAACTGAGCATCAGTCTTTACGTGCATTGAATGAAGCAAGGGGAAACACAAAATACAATGATACCTATTTGAAGACTACCTAAAGTTCGGGCACAGAGACAAACTAGTTTTCAGAGGTAACCTTAACTTTGACACTTCATAATCATTGAGTAACTGACTTGTAAGCTTCTTTTATCATGGTTAATTTTGTTTGTAAGACAGTAAGCAAAAAAACAAACAAACAAAAAACACCCCAATCTGCCCTAAAAAATGGATGATGGACATCAATCACAAATGCTACATTAGCTGCTTGAGTTAATGGGTAGAAATACTGTGTGTTTGTCTTGCTAGCTCAGCAGGTTCATCCTCTTAGCTGAATACATCAACAGGTATGTGGAGCACACAAACAAAACTAGTTTCACGATGAATATATGTCCTGTGGGGGGCAATTTGGTGGATTTAATAGATATTGGCTCACAGCCTACCTAGCAGTAATGGGTTTCTTTCTACTCTCTAGAAAGAGTGTAGTTTTGGACACAAACTGTGCTTGCTTTCATCCCTACTATGAATTTCATTACTGTCTTCCTCCAAACTACAGCCTTCTATATAATTTTAACCCCCACATCCACCTCCTCACTTTCACATCAAATCAGACTGAGTCTCTTCTCCTCAGATTTTTCAAAAACAGGTTGAGTGAATTCTGTTTTCCCACCTTCCAGCTTCTTGTCCAAGCTTCTCCCACGCTGCCTGCACAGCATCCCTGTCTCCAGCTCCACTCACTCTCCCTCCCAAATTCTTTTCATGTGTACCCTACCCTATTTGTCTCCCTGTTTCCTTCCTACACTCTTCAACAAGTAGAGCTACAGTGTGGACAATCTGAATTCCAGTTTCACTTGCAAAGTCCTTTTCTGTTCAGGTGTCTGGTATGGAAAACAGCTCTCAGGAATCAATCTGTCAAATCTTACTGCTCTCTTATAAATACTTTTGGCATAGTTTCAGAGATTTGTGATTCTCTCAAACTTGAGGTAGGTTTCTTGGGGGTGAAAGTCCCTGATTGAAAGGTAAGCTGGAGTTTAATTGCTGTGTAAATGCCTCCATAAAAGTCCAGTTGGGATCGTGATTGAAACAGTTATCCCTTCACCCTGCTGCAAAATTGCCAGGCCATGTGCCTGCAGGCTGTGTCTCACAGTCCCAAACAATGTTCCCAGTGTGCAGCAATGCCAGTGCCCTCCAAGCCTCATCGAGTCTTTCTGTCCAGTATAGGAATACATTTCTGAGGTTCCTTATCAAATGCTTAATACACTGGGAAATTTTCCTCATAGCCCTCCATAACTGTGTTTCTGAGTGTGGAGGATATGAGCTGAAAGAAGGCAAAACAAAGCATGGCAAGGGCAGAAAATATTTGGCACAAACATTTCAGGCTAAAATATTAGTTTTATCATACAGGCAAAACAGTGTCTTGAATGGAGAAGTTCTGGGTTGCCTTTCTAAAGGGTACTACCTCTGTGCCACCTAAAAAGTCCTGGTCTCCTAGGGGAGTTGTGGTTATAATCAGTACCTTAGAAATGACTTCAGTTCTTTTGACGAAAGATATTTGGTTTGTTTTATACAAATAAGCAATTTATTTGTTTAAGGGTATGAATGCTAACACTATTAAAATGACACCAAACAGCAAAGATGAGTGACATCTTTACTTTTGCTGATCTTTACTACTGAAGCATTTAAGACACTTTCCCCCCCCCCCCCCCCCCCCCCCCCCGTATTATGGTTTTTTTGAGGATAAGAAAGCAAAAGCTTAAAGAAATTTAATAAATAACCTTCTAGACACATGAAGGTGCATAATATTGTAACTTTTTTATTGAAATAATATAATAATATAAACAGGTAATAAAGCTCACAGCACAAGTTTGTAAGATATCTTAGTAGGACGTCTAAGTACTATAGAAAATCTATTGATAATACAAGACATTATTTTCTGTGGCCAGGGAAATAAATTGTCGCACAGAACCTATTTCAGGTTTTGATGCATTAGCTGTGGTGGGAGGACAGCATATGAGTAGGCATTTTATAGATGAAATGTCCATTTATGTCCTATTACAGACTCTCATGATCTGAAGAATTCAGCTTTTAAGACCTGTGCACAGCTTGCAATTCAGTAACCTTCATGGGAGCCAGCAAGGTGCTTCTCAGCACTCAGCTGGTAGCCATGTTGTGAGAAAAAGATTGCTTCGTCCAGAACAACTTGTCTCCCTGCCCAAAACGTTGGCCAATATTCTGATTTCACTTCTGTCAGACTTACATCAGCATAACAATATCATTTCAGAGCACTGGCACTGAACTGACAGTGGGAAATCAGGCACGTGAAAACAAGAACAGCTAATGAAGGAAAGCGCTATGAAAATAGGTAGAAAAAAGTTTAGTTTTTAGAACCAAATTTATGAAGAGACATGAATGTCAACTCCTTATTTAGCTGCTGACTACACCCACCTATGACAGTGTTGTAGAAATTCATGTCCCCTTGTAAGGAAAACACTTACTGCTGTCATTCCAGCACCCCACTAATTCAGCGTGTTACACAGATTTCTGATATCCCTTGATCTGAGTTTTCTCAGTCAGGCCTAATCCTACTCCCACCTGAGTGTCACTCAGAGGACCCCACTCTGTGACCAAACAAGATTTCTTTGGAGTGGGGCCTGGAACCTGAGGCTCTGCCTCTTATTGCACTCATTGGCCACAGGATCTGGATGAAGGTGCACAAAAGTCACAAAAACGTCACTGTAATCCTTCACAGACTCACCCAGGCACTCCCGTGCTGTGGCAGTGTTGGGTTATTCCCTGGCTGTGGTTACCTTTGGTGCTCCTCAGATGCCCTCTGTCTCCTTGCACTTCTGTTGTTCTGCCTGGTGCACACTTGCTCTCATGTGGGTTATTCTGCCTGATGAGACAGCCTAGCTAAGTGGGGAGCCAGACTCTATAGCCATAAACATGTTTAACTTGTGGGACCTAAAAGGAAACAGTAAATTAAATACACAAAAAGTGCCCCGCTGTGCAAAATTAACAAAAAAGAGAAAAAATAAAAACTTGTTTCTCTGCAGTGGCAGCTGCTGGGCTTTTTAATCATTGTTTTATCACAGCAGTTTTTAAAAAAACACCCACAAAACAACAGCTTCTTTTCACAGAATTACTTTTAAACTCTGCATGTACAGAGGAAATAACGCTGGCCCTTCTGAGTCACTGGTTCCTTTTTTTCCTCCACTCAGAGGAAAAAACAAAGGCAATTTTTGTGTTTTGTGTGCCCGTGTGTGTGTTACTGAAACGCCAAGCTCTCCTCCAAAAATCACTTTTGCTTTAACAGAAATACAACTTTTAAACTATCAACCAGTCCCAGCTGATAATGCTGTTAAAGTTCTCCTCCATAAGGAAAGAAGGGCCTTGCACTGTCTTAATACAGGAGTGTCTGTCCCCTAACTGAAGGAACTGGGGCTGTTTAGTCTGGGGAAGAGGAGGCTGAGGGGAGACCTTATTGCTCTCTTCCAGTATCTGAAAGGTGCTTACAGTGAGAGCAGGGCTGGTCTCTTCTCACTGGTGACAGGTGACAGGACGAGGGGAAATGGTCTCAAGTTGTGCCAGGGTAAGTTTAGGTTGGATATCAGGAAGAACTTCTTTACAGAAAGGGCTGTGAAGCACTGGAATAGGCTCCCCGGGAGGTGGTTGAGTCACCATCCCTGGATGTGTTTAAAAACCGTTTGGATGTGGTACTCAGGAACATGATTTAGTGGAGGGTTGTTAGAGTCAGGGTAGTATGGTTAGGTCGTGGTTGGACTTGATGATCTTTAAAGTCTTTTCCAACCTGAGCAATTCTATGATTCTATGAAGCACTGTGACTATTAGAGAAAAGGAGGAAAGCCTGCTGTACTGCCTGTAGGATGCACTGTGCAGGGGGGGCTGAAGGGCTGTGTGAAGGAAAAGGCTCAGCAGTGGCTGACATGATACAAATTTAAAACCTCAGTGGGATCATCTGCCCCAGGGAGTCCCAGAAAGCAGAAAGGAGAACAAGGTGCTGTGCTCTGTGCTGGTAACTCTGGAACGGGAAGAGGAGCAGAGGATGAGTGCGGAGTACTGAACACCGCACAGGCTTAGTCCCAGGAGTTCAACAAAGCAGTGTGACTTCATGGGAGCTGGTACTTCATTGCGTGAGAACGTGTGAGAGAAAGTACAGCTGCAAAAAATGGGGTCTGTAGAATAAATGGGAATAATGCGGGAATTATCTGGTTTCGGATAACCAATGAAGTTCATTCCCGAGCCACAAATTGGCCTTGTCCAGCAGCCGCTGTGTTTCCACGTCCCATTGTCTAATTACAGCAAGTTTGTTTTGACTGAGAACCAGTGATTGATTTACTTATTATTTTCTCCTTTGTTAGACGCCTTGTGAATCTGTATTGCAGTCTGCATTTTTGAGCCTTCCCAGCCAGGCAGTTTAGACTTGATAAAAATGAAACAAAGGCAGAAAGAATGAAAAAAAAAAAAAAAAAAAAAAAAAAAGGCGAATATTATTTTAGATTGCCTTTGCTGCTGGAAAGCTCTAAGAGGCGTCCGGGAAGAATAGCTGTGCGGGTGGGAAGGCGGCCCGCCCTCAGCAGAGGGTGCTGTCTTCTCATTCTAGCGCTGGCAGAAATGGAAGGTCACTCAGCCTATTGATAAATCACTGTGCCGTGATTCCTAACTGACAGCTCAAACTAACATCAAGCTGGATGAGAGAGAACAAAAGGCCATCAAGCAGCCATTTTCTTGACACTTTTATTCAATCACCAGCAGATTGCTTACGACAGCAATAGCAGCTGTTTTGTCTTCATCTTTCCACATTTGATAAAAGGTGTCAACTCAAATTTTTGTAAATAATTCACTTACCCCTACTGCACACACCAGCACTGTTCAGCATATGTATTCTGTGCGAGCAGATCACTGAGGCAGGTCAGGGCTCAATGATATCAGCTGAAGGTCATCTGTGATCTAAAAGGAAGCACTGATAAAGCTGCAGTCCCTCAAGGTCAAAGATAAGAACTACATTGAGATATTTGTAACGTGGACAAAAGGTTAAACAATAGAGAGAAAAGTGCGGCATTGTTTCAGTTAGCACGCTAATGATTTTTCTATTGTTCTTTAGGAAAGGCTGATCTGGCTGGTTAACCCTTTCTGAGAATGGCATTTCTTTAAGTGCTGATGTAATTAATTAGAGAATATCACTTCCCCAAGTTGGTAATATTGGGCAGCAGCTTGCAGCCTTAATGTGCTGCTGCTCATACCTCTGCACTGCGAAAGCAAACGTTTTTATCACAGGCATTTGAAGGAAGGAATACCTGGAGAGTTTATCTAACAATAGTGGTTAAAAAGAGTAACTCATTTAAGTAAAACACAGTTTATCTTGAATTCCTCCTTAAAATAAATTAAGGCCCCAGATCCGAGGAAAACTAGAGACTGTGTCTAACATTTCCTGTTGTAACAGCTTCATTTACTATAAAGGCTTAGAGAAACTAATAGAGAGATCTTTGAATTATTGCAATATGACACTCTATCTGATGCTGGCAGTAGCCAAAGCGCTGAGAT
Source organism: Excalfactoria chinensis (assembly GCF_039878825.1). Lineage (NCBI taxonomy): Eukaryota > Metazoa > Chordata > Aves > Galliformes > Phasianidae > Excalfactoria > Excalfactoria chinensis. The sequence goes on from NC_092825.1 coordinate 146,933,358, forward strand.
TAAAAATGATACATCCTTCGATACCAGGTTGTTTTTCTCACCCAGTTATATCGCTTGGAAAATAAATCTAAGCCAACAAATAGTCACTGTTTATCACTATTTGGTTTATACTTTCTAATAGCCAAAGTATATGTGCATTTGAGATTCTGTCTGTGCTCAAATAGCAGGGAATTTATTGCATGTAATTGATGTACACGAAGATCAGAGAACAGTTGCTTTACATTTTCCCATTCTTTCCGCCTCAGTGCTGTGGTGAAAGCAACTTTCTTTATTCCAGCATACTTGTGATAGAGAAATAACAAGACCTAAATAAAAGAAACTGTCTTTTCTTTCTAGCTAAGCGAGGGAATAATTTCTTAGTGAAAGCAGGAATCGTGTGTGCATTAATATTACTCCTTACCTACCCAGTTGCGTATGAGCTACGAGAAAAGGTCTTAATTAGAAATAAGAAAATTATTTTCAGCAACTTATTTTAGTTGTGGCTATTGACTCATTTTCTTGTCATGCAATATTTAGATTGCAGTTTCTCTAAGCAAGCTTCTTCCAGCTTGCTTAATATTCTTGGTGATTTGAAAAATCTTAGTCTACTAGAAAGGAGTTCTGTGGAGAAAGAATTGTATTTTAAGGCACTGATTGGCCAAGTACTTCATATGGCATTATTCCCTTTTATTGACTTTTTTTCTCAAGGTGACAAAAAGATGGCTTGAAAAAACCACTCAGATTTTGGACACCATCAAGTTTGCAAGATGAAAATCTTCAGAATTCTTTCCACTGCTGGTCTTACTACTATCTTGCTCAAATCGCCCTTCTTACAAGAAAGAAGACCACTAAAAATTAGTGTCTGGATGAAGAATTAAAATGTGATGTTCTTTCATTGCAAAGCAATTGCTTGTGAACGCATGCTCCTAGCAGTGAAGGGTGCTGCTATATTATTTAATTGTCATTGTGGAAAAGCACTAGTAACGATTTATGGGGACACTGATCATTTGTTTTTAAGTTGTATTATATTATGAAAAAGCAATCAATGTATTCCATTTACCAGTTTACTAATTCTGCATTTACCAGTCTATGGTTCCTGACACATAATAACTGTAGAGAATAATCTGTGTGCTTTAGATGTTTGCATCCGTAATATTAGCTTAAACCTTTCCTTCCACAAGCATTAACATAGGCAAACACCTGCATTAGTCTTGTTAACTCATGTTTACTTTCCATGAACATATAATAGAAATGTGTATGTTAGTATATTCATGCTATATGCAGCTTTGCCAATATTTTTTTCAACATTTGCTTCTGGAGTCAGCTAAGTATTGTGAAACTACAATCAGTGTGAGTAACTGTGTTAGAATTTATCCTCATATCCAAAAGCAGAAGCCATTGCCTACACTTCAGCTTGACCAGGATGGGCCCTGAAATTTCACATACCATGTCTCATACACAGTTTTAAAGAAACAAGCAAACAAACAACACAACAGCATCAGTTCTGAGTGTAGTTTGTTAGCTTGTGTAAACCAGCACATGCTGTTTCAAGGTAAAAGAGGGAAGAGGGTGAAGATCTGTTACTGAATTTGAGATGACAGGACTAGGAAGAAAGCACAAATAGATAACATCGATGTAGTAAGAGAATACACTAAGATTAAGTATACTGAAGAGTGAAGAGAGGACACATTTTAGGTGGAGAGGGTACAAAATGGACACAGAAGGTGCTGCAGAACACAAAGCATGAACACAGGAGACTGAGGCCAAAACACAGCAGGACACAGTAGAGGACATAAGATGGAATCCTCCTTCCTTGTATTTAAGTTTTTTCCCCTCTATCAAAAGCTATAGGCACTTAAAAGGAATTGCCAGGTATTGCTAATTTATTGCAAGTAATACGATTTTGGCCATGACTGTGGGAGCATTTGTGATAATTGATTCTGGAGGAAAATGCCTCTTTCTTATCCCTTAACTTGCACCCAAGGTTAAGACTTTCACTGAGCTCCCAGCCAAGAACTCTTTTACTCAATTCTATGTTCCCCATAATCTTTATTATTAAATATCTCTCTAGGTAGCTATTGCTCACAGATTTGCCAAACTAAGAAAAATAAAAGCTTGACAATGTCACTGAATTAAGCCTATAAACAGAATGTGTCTTGTAATGTAACAGAACAAATGCTATTTACTGTGCAGGAATTCATTTCAAAAAGAGTAAACCAAATGATGTGCTTATGTAGTGCATACTCCCTGTGCAGCTTTTTTGTCAATGGAGTGGATTCTTTACTTCATGTAATGCCTAGAAAAATTATAGGGCACCAGGAGTGTTCGTGGTTTTAAATCTAAGGTTTGGGTTTTATCCTTACAGAAGGTCAAGCTTGCCTATAATGTCTGGAAATCCTTAGTCCTCAATTTATTTCCCTAAACAATGACCAAAAAAAGATCCATATTCATTATTCTGCTTTTCTTGCAATATAGACTTGCAGCCTTACAGGATAAAGTTGTGTTTTGTCATCCTAAGGCCAGATCTAAAATGGTAGTTTTAAAATAATTTTAGCACCGCTTTCTGGCTCCAAGACTAATTGACACAGAATTGCTGGCATTTATGCTGTTAAAATTCTTACTCTCCCCAACAAAGTAGCCATATATAAATTGCCTTCACTTGATCATGGTCTTTGGCACTTAGTAACTTCTAAATTATACCTGAAAATGGCTGGGAGAAAGTTGTTCAGCCTTGGCCAAAGCCACAGAAAACACAGTTCTAATAATTCAGCAATGTGAAGAACCATGTTTCAGAGCCTGGGAATATTTCTAGGCAGCAATGGTTCCTGAGAAATAACAGCAAAATAATGCTGTGGCCCTTCCTAGTTCTCTCTGAAGTTACAGCATCTATGAAAGCTAAAAATGTAAAACTCTTACGTGATTACAAAAGTGCTGTTATGTGCTTGCATACACAACAAAAAACTAGAAACTTATCAAAACTATTGCAAAGTTAACTTCAAACTTGCCAAATACATTTAGTAAGTAGTCTAGGCTATTATTTTTGTAATGCTTGTTTACTACTTCGTGGGAGAGGGTCCTTTAGGAAGAGGTTGAAATATTTTATTGTAGAACTTGCTTGTGACTGAGAACAGTATAGCAGGAGATATTATTACCTTTGTATCCAGAGGGTGGACAACCTTGCCTGAGTGTTCAATAAAGGTCAGAACCTTGAATTAATAAGCTTATCTTTCAAAATAAACAAGATTCATTCTAGAAAGCATAACATTAGTGCTTACCAGGTTGCTCTAGAGTCACTAATGATGTACAAGACTTTCTACTCTATAGGTCACTGATTTTAATCCAACCTGGCTCAACAACTAGTTTTTTCTTATGAATGTTTTGTGGCTTATGTGTATGTTGAGTGGGGTTCCCATATATTGAGACTGGAGCATACTACATATAATCTTCTAGTTTGAAGCATGCCTATCTTGCATAGTAGATGTTTTATGTTTTTTCCATGTGGCTTCTACATTAAACCTCTAACTTTTGGATTGCTAATGATTTTTTTTTTTTTCCCAGAATTTAAAAGTAAAGCTTTTAAGTAATATTGTGTCAGCAACATCTCTGAAGAAATTATTCCATTAGTTAATTACTTTCATTAAAAAAACCAACAACCTTATTTCTAATTGGAATTGGTTGTGGGAACTAAGGTTTTAAGTTCAACTCCGACATCACAAACTCATCCCCTTTGGTCTGTGCTGCTAAGTTGAAGCAGTAGTTGCCTCATCTTCATCGTGTCTATAAGATGGATAGGGAAAATCCTGTGTCTCAGTCACTTAACCTGTAAAAAGTTATGAGTAGGAAGCAAGCAACCCAGGACATTTCCAGAGAGCGTTGGCAGCAACAAAACACAGTCACTGGGTAATGTGATGCTCTGCTGCATCTGTTACTCTTGAACTAGGAAGAACTGGAATGTGACTGTAGCTACTATTAAGCAATGCATTTCAACATCATAAATGGAGTAAGGAGGGCAAATGGCAAGGTCTAGACACCAGGCTTGAGGCAACAAGACTGCAACTTACTCAGGAAAGTGTTTGTTGGTCTCTTTTTGGAGGCAGCTTAAGAAAGCCAGGACAACCTTTTGGGCAATCATCTTGCAAGCTCAGGAATGGTCTACTCCAATTCTTAGGTAAAATGGAAGACATATCAGGAGGCAAGCTTGACTGAAACTGGAAATCATTATTGAATTCTGTTGCAAAATGCCAGTATAAAAGGAGGTGGTAGTAAGGATAGGGTACAGATAATACATAGTGAAGAAACATCATGGTTTTGAAACTGCCAAAGCAGTTGACAGCTACACCAATGCTAAGGGTTCTAGTGAACAAGGAGTTTGAATGTGAGTCAAAACCATGTCCTGGCCATGACAGTGGCTTGTATTATCCTGGGCTGTAGCAACAGCAGATCAAGGGAAATCAATGATTTTTCAGCAATCACTGATCTGCATTTGGAGTATTGCAATCAGGTTTGTCCCTCCAGTATAAGAAAGGCATTGATAAACTAAGGTGAATTCAGAGGAGAGCCAGGATTGCTGGGGCTATACCTGGACTTCAGTAAGGCCTTTGACACTGTTCCCCATAACATTCTCATGGAGAAGGGCGTATGCTCTATTGGGTGAAGCACTGTCTGGATTTTGCTGGGCCCAAAGAGTTGTGATCAATGGAGTTGAATCCAGTTGGCAGTTGGTCACTAGTGACATCCCCCAGGGCTCAGTGCTGGGGCCGCTTCTGTTTTAACATCTTTATTGATGATCTTGATGAGGGGATTGAGTGCACCCTCAGTAAATTTGCAGATGACGCCAAGTTGGGAGAGAGTGTTGATCTGCCTGAGGGGAGAAGGGCACTACAGAGGGACCTGAATAGCTGGAAAGCTGCCTGATGGAAAGGGACCTTGGTGTTCTGATGGACAGTCGGCTGAATATGAGCCAGCAGTGTTCCCAGGTGGCCAAGGAGGCCAGTGGCATCCTGGCTTGTATCAGGAATGGTGTGGTGAGCAGGACTAGGGAAGTCATCCTGCCCCTGTACTCGGCACTGGTGAGGCCTCACCTCGAGTAATGTGTACAGTTTTGAGCACCTTGGTACAAAAAGGACATGGAGGTACTGGAGCAGGTCCAGAGAAGGCAAAAAAGCTTGTGAAGTGCTTGGAAAATCAGCCCTATAAGGAGAGGCTGAGGGAGCTGGGGCTGTTTAGTTTGGGGAAAAGAAGGCTTTTCCCCAAGAGAGACCTTATTGCTCTCTTCCAGCATCTGAAAGGTGCTTACAGTGAGAATGGGTCAAGTCTCTTCTCAGTGGTGACAGATGACAGGACAAGGGGAAACGGCCTCAAGTTGCACCAAGCTAAGTTTACGTTGGACATTAGGAAACACTTCTTTACAGAAAGGGTAGTTAAACAGTGGAATAGGCTCCCCAGGGAGGTGGTTGAGTCACTGTCCCTGCATGTGTTTAAAAACTGTTTGGATGTGGTGCTCAGGGACATGATTTAGCAGATGGTTGCTAGAGTTAGGGTATTATGGTTAGGCTGTGGTTGGACTTGATGATCTTTGAGGTCTTTTCCAAGCTGAGTAATTCTGATTCTATGATAAAGTTTGCCTTGTGAGGAGAGCATGATGGATCAGGGCTTGTTCAGGCTGGATAACAGAGTGCTTCAGGTGTACCTAATGGGCCTCCAGTGCCTGTGGAGTGGTTTTTGGAAAAAATGGAGCCAAACTCTTCACAGATGTGTATGGTGTGAAAAGGGTATTCTTCCAGTGGGAATAAACAGAAGCAGAGGAAGTTCCAACTCCAAATCTGAAAAGAGACAAGTTTTTGAGAAAGTTGTTCTGAGAAGCCATGCGGTTTCCCTTTCAAATATGGACTGGACAACGTGGAAATGTAAAAATCACAGAGTCACTCCTAGACCCTAGTTTGAATTGCACAAATTGTTTACTACCAACTGTTGTTACTTGTTTACATTAGAACAAACATCATCTGGTATGTCATTTGATGATCTCAACTGAGAGTCTGATTTAGATGGACAGGAGAGAAAAATAGCAACTCAGTCTCCATTCAAATGGATTTGATGCTGATTATTGAGAAGCATGGGAAGAATGTGTGCAGCCATTGCTGGTGATGGACCTGTACTGTTGTTGTGTAGAGCACTTCAGTCTTTGATGCTGTCAACTTTATAAAGAATCGATTTTACTTTAAAAAGTCACTGACATTTTAGGGAACATTTTTTTTTTTTTTTTTTTTTTTTTGCTCTAGCTCTGGAGTATGGAAGGGGAGATCTGGGTTCTGTTCTCGTGTCTGTCACAAACTTCCTGAACCATCATCTTACATCTTCGTTTCTCAGCTTACCCTTGGGTATAATATGGATAATACTTACCCACTTTACTGGGCTTAATTCATTAATGTCTGTAAGGTGCCTCGAGATCTGTGCACACAAGGCACATTAGCACTGCAAAGCATTTAGTACATTATTTTATTATTTAAGACATCTGGGACCATTTTCACTGATGTGCTCTATCCATTTTGCACTGCTTTGGTGTTGCAAAGCAGCCATATCCCTCTTTAACAGGCCAGTGAGGCTGAGTTTATGACTGGCTTAACAGACCAGACATCTAGTACATCTGAAACCTGTTTTCCATCCATCTTGCTAAAATGATGAGCAGTATTTTTATTTTTTTTTTCTCGTTCTTGAGAGCTAAGGAGAGAGAGCAGCATGATGGTTCAGATGTGTGATAAAATTTTGTTTTTTAATGATAGACGTTACTGAAATAGTGGTAGAATATTTTGGCAAACGGAAACAGAAATGACATTGGTGTAAAAATGACCCCGCTGTATATATGCTAGGTAACTTCTTAAGGTTAATTACATTGCTTGGAACTCTGATATGGACAAGAACCTGGATCTAGGGCCACAAAGATGATAAAGGGCCTGTAGCACCTCTCCTATGAGGCGAACTGGGTCTACTCAGCCTTGAGAAAAAAAGACTCAGAGGGGATCTGAGTAATGTTTATAAATATCTTAAGTGTGAGAGACAAACGGACATGGCCAACCTTTTTTCAGCAGTCTGTAGGAACAGGACAAGGGGAAATGGTCATAAACTGGAACATAGGAAGCTCCGCACCAATATGTGAAGGAACTTCTTCACAGTAAGGGGGATGGAGCACTGGAACAGGTTGTGAGTTTTCCTTCTCTGGAGATATTCAAGACCCACGTGGACGCCTACCTGTGCAGCCTGCTGTAGGGGGCCTGCTTTGCAGGGGACTTGGACTCAATGATCTCTGGAGATCCCTTCCAACTCCTACAATTCTGTGATTCTTTTGGAAACCTGAAATTGGTCTGAACTTCTTTATTCAAAACTTTTGGAGGCATCCTGGTATAAATGCTGGCAATTTGCAGTACCATTCTTCAGTATTTTCTAGTCATTTCCTTGAAATGCTGTTTTTTATTCTTTTTTTTCTACATTGCTTTCATGAATATGGTCATTGAAATTTCTCAGATAAACTTGTATACAGTAGTTGCCATTTCAGTAGAATTGTGCACTATGTAAATTATTCTCATAAAAATAAAACATTATACATTTATTTACAGACACACACGTGTGCATACATGTGTATGCTGAATGTAATGTAGAAAGGAGAGATCTAAACATCAATTAGCCACTTCTAGGTCTTCTGAATGATAAAATTGTCATTCATTTATTTAAAATGACAATAAAAAGGAATGGTTTAGCAGAGTGTTTGCCCTCTTGCGGGACACATGGACTGGAGCCCAAGTTGCAGCGCAATCCTGATATTGATCTCTTAGAGAGAGAGTTAATTTGTCAATGACTGTAATTTGCCAAGCTTTATGAATCCATTCTTCTTCCTTTGGAAGAATATTTCACTTCCTGATCTGAGCTATTACATCTTTTTTTTTTTTTTTTTCTTTTTTTTTTTTCTTTTTTTTTTTTCTTTTTTCCCTTTTTAAATGCAGTAAAGATAAAAAATGACATAAATCTCTAAAATATTTCACAGACATAGAAATGAGTACCAGACTGGTAAAAGAATGTGGGACAGGAAAACATATCAGCTGTCCTTCACTGGGGGCCTGTTCTGGGACTGGTACTCTTCAACATCTTTATCAGTAATGTAGACTATGGGATTGAATGCTGAATAAACAGAATTGCACTCGGTATTCCAGGTGAACTGTGTGTGATGACATAAATATTTTTCTGTCTCTGATGGATATACTTTTACCATCCCCCTGAATGTTTCCTGCTTCCTTCTTTTCCTTTTCTTCTCGGATCATGTCACCCTATGGTATGAAATATCCCTTTGGCCAGTGTGGGCCAGATGTCTTCCTGGTTCTGTACGTTCCTAGCACCTCATGTACCCCCTACCTCCTGTATGGCGGGACAACATGATAAATCAAACAGTCCATGGCTCTGTGTAGGCCCTGCTCTGCAACAACTAAAACATTGGTATATTATCAGCACTGTATTCATCAAAAATCCCAAACACAGCATCATAGAAACTTCTGCGAAGGAAATTAATACTATCCCACCAAAACTATGACAATGGCACAGCTGGTGCTTATGTTCTGTCATCTCCATTCCACAAAGTCCATGCTCTTAAACTACATTCCTTTTACTAAAAATTCTCAGTTGCATTACTTTTCATTTCAGTAATTCACATCAGCCTGTTTCTTGTATTTCATTGCAGAAGGTCACCCAGTCCCTTCTGCAGGATGTATCAGTTCTTTTCTGGCCTAAATTTATCTTGCAGCAAGGGTGGAGATATTGAGCCAAGTGGGGAAGCTGAGCTACATTGATGCCCACACATTCCTGCTCAGAAACTGGAACTACGACTCCACAAGTTGATCCAAGAAACCACAACATGCATGCTGCATCAGGTTCCTGAAGAAATTCATATGGGTGCTATAGTCACTGCAGCCTGGAAATCTGGATACACTGAATTTACAGAAATTATCTTCATCTTGTATTTTGACTTATAGAAGAACAATTTTTGGAGTTGGTGTGTAGACACTTGCATAGAGTAGAAACTAGCACAAGTAGACACACTTAGTGTCCCCTAAGCCAAGACCAAAAAAAAAAAAATTAAGGGGTATTCAAAGTTGTATTGAAAACATAATTTCTGAGAGCCAATTCATGAGAAAGACTAGACTTGTTCTGCGTTCTGCTCAGTCCTGTTATGGAACAATTGCTTTGCCTCCCAGTCCAAACAGATTTCAGCCACGGATTTGCTGGATGCATGTGTTGATTTTACATGGACATTATTGTCAGAAAACCCTCAGGGATGCATGAAGTAGTTACTGACTGACTGACTTATGCAAGTGAATGTCTCCACACTATTTTTTTTTTTTTTTGCTATATTTGGATGTTATAAAATGATAAGCATTACTGATTTTTTTGTTAATATATTTTCTAGATAGGTTGGTCTGTTTTGATATTTTTCCAAAATCATACATGTGATTTTATATCTCTAGCTCTGACAACAGGTTTTTAATGTTTCACTCAAAATACTTCATTTACTTTAATTTCCAAAGGTCCTGGAAATGCTGATCTTTAAAAGTAAGTAAAATTTGTTAGCCTATTGTCCTGTCAGTAAAAATGAGATAAACTTCAACCCCAAAAGGTTAGTCTACATTTCTTAATGTTTCCAAAAGTAGATAATTGCAAAGAAAAGAGCTAGAAATCTGCATTATTAAAGTTTGACACTAGTATATTTTTTGGACCTTTCAATGAAGATGAAAGGTTTTGATAGTTTTACATTTCTATTTATAATAAGAGAAACAAACACTCTAATCACATCTCACAGCCTCCATAACAAAAAGGGCCAATGAACTGTAGAGTGTTCAAAGGGCAAATGTCCCTGACTTTGACCAGTGAGTCAGCTCTTGTCTTGATGTAGACTGTCAGTGTGGAAAGAACAGAGATATGTAGAAATCACAATCATTAGACATAACCTTCAGAGTCACGCAGCATTGGCTCACATTCCCTGAAGCCCACATATTACTAGTTTTAGAATGAAGAAATTGTAGATGACTGGTGATCTCATAAAATGTCACTTTATTTCTGAGCACTTTCACAATATGCTGTTCAAAGAAATGCATGGAACTTTTTACACTTGTCTAATGTAGTATCAAAATTAGAAACTCTGTTTTGTGACATGGTATTGATATCTGGCTGACATCAAGTAACTCTGTCCTTTGCCTGAAACTGAACATCAATAAGGAAAATAAACAGGCATGAGACTGGGAGCCTTCCTTCAAGTAATGATTTAGCAGTTATGCAGTGTCTGATACAATGCAGTTTTACAAAACAGAAAGGAATACGAAGGAGATAATATTGTAGTAACTGAATCATATGGTTGTTCATTTGTCCACTGTGTTAAGATTAACTTCAGTAACTGCATACAGATATATGATGAATATTGTAATCATTCTAAGACTGCTAATGAGCAGTAAATTGAGGGCCAATATGAAAAGAATGCCAAATTGTAGGGGCAGAACTGATCACACCACTGCATGTGCTTGGGTGGATTTATTTACAATAATTTTCAGCTTAACTGAAAGCACTGCAGTTAATATCTCTTCAGTAACACACAAAGGAAGCAGAGATTTTCTTGAGCTCCCATTACACTGACTTTTGACTGTACAACTGGTATTAATGGGGATTTTGTCTCAAAGATTCAGTTCCTCTACTCTTTCCTTGTCCTTATTCTTGCAAGCACAAGTATTCAACAGTCTGCAAATATTTAGGACCTGGCCTGCCTGCCCAGGAACAAGTGGGCATTTACCTGAGACAACCTAGCATTTACCTGATCAACCTGAGAATCTGGACTGTAGTGGCTGTTCCAGAAGGATCTGTGTTTTCCACAGGTCCTGTGTGATTTCTACCAGCCCTTTGTCGATGTTAAATATACCTGTGCCATCTCAAAAGGATCAGAATGTATGCACAGCAGAGCCATGTCCATGGTACCCATTAGGTACAGTGTCTAGGCTAACGTTGTACTCAAAGGTTTGTGGTGAGATTCATGCCTAAAAAGTTTCTATTGTTATTTTAGGTACCACGAAGGACTTAATCTTATGTAGTTGCTGTCCCAGAAGGGTACAAGTTTCATGTAAGTCCTGTGTTGATCCGCCCTAATAAGATATCTCAGATTCACAAGAACATCTGAAATGGCCATGAATGTCTTTGTTAAAGCAACTGAATTTCACCTTCAATGTCTATGTTAGATTAAGTCAAATAGTTATTTTTTATTAATCTTACATTTGACCTTTTCAAGTCTCCAAGCCTCACTGTACACCAGTGACAAGTTGAAACAAAATTTCTTAGAGACATTCAACAGATATTTTCACCTTATTGGTCCTAGTCTTAGTGATCTGCCTCTGGACTACATTCCCAAATCCTTCATGAGAAAACAGCCTTCCTTATTCCTCAAACTACTCATCAGAAGAAAGTGAAGAAATCTTTTCCTTCTGTGATTTTGACACGCAGTCTTGATACAGGAGAAACCTTTTAAGGTGATAAACCAGAGAATTATTTCCTCTTTTCATTGAAGATCTCAGGCAAAATCTTCTGCTTCCGTGTGCAAAAATCTTCTCTCCCATGCACTGAGATATGCCATAAACATTTATGCTTACGAACTAATTCCACACAAATAACCAACCTGCAAAGCTATCTGGAAAATAGTCCTTAACTGGTTTAAAAGCAAATGGTAAAGATGGAGACATTTAAGATAGTGCATTAAGGACATGTCAGTATTTTAGAGGTTCATAACTTAAACATAAAAATTTGCTCCAGGCTGAAACTTGGCATGGAAGGCTGCCATATTTGTAAGTAGGTTACTTAATTTTAGGTTATGTTACTAATACACTAATGCATTGTGAGCTGCTATATTTATTAACCTGCATTGATTTTTCTTTTCCTTTAAAAAAGGAAAAAAAAAACACTTTTTTCTTGAACAGGTGGAAAGGAGATAGATAAAACTAGAATTTGCTTTCCAGTGTCAGCATAAAGGAGGAAATAACTTTCAAGAGGTAGATCTATTTCTTTCATAGAGAAATAAAGGAAAAGTAAGAATGTTTGATTTCCAGTTTTGTCTTGAGAGACTGTATTATTGATAAACATCAAATTCTGTAGGCAGAATTTCCTGTTAACAAAAACAAACAAACAAAAATAATTTAAAAAAAAATCTATGATAGCTCCTCCAAGATATTAGGGTCTGCTATTTTATTATTATTATTATTATTTTTCCAAGTTCGTTTATCTTGGGAAAAGGAGAATGCTGTTTTTGAGAAGACACCAAAACAAACTGCTTGATGATCCTTGAGGTCCCTTTCAACCCAAGCTATTCTAAGTATGAGGGGATAGGGTCCTCTGGTGATATTGATAGGATCTTTAAATCCTTAAAAATCTCTGTTTTGAATGACTTAGCAGAAGTATTGACATAAAACTTCTATGGCAGTTTTGTAAGAATTAGAAAGAAAACACAGAAAGAGGTTTTCCTGAGCCTTATGTAAGGTTCTCTAAATATTCCATCTCCTTCCAAAATGTAGGCCAACTGTTTCTCCTAAAGATTTGCCTGGTGTGGAACCATTGCCAGAGGGTAATTTTGGTGAAATTTCTATCATTGCTCCCTGTCATGAATATTTATTTACTTCCCAATGGAAATCATTGCTCATCTGAAAGGGAGTTAACAGTTCTTAATAGCCCTTTCTGATTTGATTGATGTTTTTGTCACTTCCTCCAGTAAATAGGTTTCTATTAGCATACCAAACACAATATCTTATCCTTTTACTTCTGCAGAGATTTAACTGACCACTTACTTGAGGTTTAAATATCCCACCTAGGGTTTTTCCAGTTATTTTAGGGAGAGTTTTTCCCCACTGCTTACTGAAGGACTTCTGTTAAGTTGGTTATCTCTGACCACACACATTAATAACATCAGATGTACTTGACTGGATATTTTGGAGGAATTCTGTAAACTCAATAGAAATTTATTAGTAGTAATATT